>NC_142812.1:14368910-14393213 GCF_049724085.1 Artemia sp. Qi Xiang Cuo | reverse complement strand
GCATGTAAGAGAACCCTAAATTCTCATCCCAAAAAAAGGTAAGTTAACCCTAAATACCCAAATAATTTCTCTGAAATTAAACTTTCAAGTTCAGCATGTAAAAGAACCCTAAATGCTAATCCCAAAAAGGTAAGTTAACCCTCAACGCTTAAGGAATGTCTTCACAAAACTCACACACACACAAGAAACTTACACACACACGCAAAAGCTTACAAACACAAAAACTTACACACACACACACACAAAAACTTACACACACACACAAAAAACTTACAAACACACATAAAATCTACACACACAAAACTTACACACACACACAAAAACTTACACTCATACGCAAAAAATTACATTCACAAAAAAACTTACATTCACACAAAAACTTACACACAAACACAGAAACTTACACACACACACACAAGAACTTACACACACGCACACACAAAAACAAACACACACACACACAAACATAAACACACACACAACAACTAACACACACACGAAAACAAACACACACACACACCAAAAAATACACACACACTCGAAAAATTACACACACACACACACACAAACACATACACAAAATCACACACACACACACACACACACAAAAACTTACACATGCACACGAAAACTTACATGCACACAAAAACTTACATGCACGCAAAAACTTACACAGACAATTAGACAAAAAATTAAGATGTTTATGCACAGTTATGTTTAAGCAATAAATATCTTAAGCCTCAACCTTTTTTATTCTTTAGAATAGTCCATCGACATGAAAATTATACTTTCAGATTCAACATGTCAGGGAACAAACTTTTAGGTTCAGCATGTAAGAGAACCCTAATTGCTCATCCCAAAAAAGAGGTAAGTTAACCCTAAACGCTCAAAGAATTTCTCTGAAATTACACTTTCAGGTTCAGCATGTAAGAGAACCCTAAATGCTCATCCCAAAAAAAGGTAAGTTAACCCTAAACGCTTAAAGAATTTCGTCACAAAAGCTTACACACACACAAAAAACTTACACACACACGCCAAAACTTACACAAAAACTTACACACACACACACACAAACTTACACACACACACAAAAACTAACACCAACACAAAAACTTACACACAAAAAACTTACACACACACAAAACTTACACACACACGCAAAAACTTACACTGCACACAAAACTACACACACAAAAACTTACACACACACACAAACTTACACACACACACAAAAACTTACACACACACACACACAAACTTACACACACACACAAAAACTAACACACACACACGAAAACTTACACACACACGCCAAAACATACACACACACAAAAAATTACACACACACACACACACACACACACACAGAAAAACTTACACATGCACACAAGAACTTACGTGCACACAAAAACTTGCATGCACATAAAAACTTACACACACAGACAATTAGACAAAAAATTACGATGTTTATACACAGTTATGTCTAAGCAATAAATATCTTAAGCCTCAACCGTTTTTAATCTTTAGAATAGTCCATCGCCATAACAATTATACTTTCAGATTCAACATGTCAGGGAACAAAATTTCAGGTTCAGGATTAAGAGAACTCTAAATACTCATCCCAAAAAAGGTAAGCTAACCCTAAACATTCAAAGAATTTCTCTGAAATTACACTTTCAGGTTCAGCATGTAAGAGAACCATATATGCTCATCCCAAAAAAAGGTAAGTTAACCCAAAAACGCTTAAAGAATTTCGTCACAAAACTCACACACACAATAACGAAAACTTACACACACACGCCAAAAATTAAACACACAAACTAGTACACACACACACACACACAAACTTACACACACACACACAAAAACATACACCCACACACAAAAGCTTACACACGCAACAACATACACACATACACAAAAACTTACACACACACGCACAAACTTACATGAACACAAAAACTTACATGCACACAAAAACTTACACACACACACAAAAACTTACACACACACACTAAACCTAAGGAAATTTATGTATTTGGAATCAGCGTATAAAGCCAATCATTTTCATGTATCTATAATTACTAAAATTCTGTTTTTTAGAGATGGTTACTTTCAGACCAGTTGCACTTTACTCTCGCCTTGTTTCCCAAAAACTGTTTAAAATTAAGGTTTTTTTTAGGTTTTTTCGTTTTTGCTTTATTGTTCGACTTGATAGGAATTCTGCAACAGGATGGTGGTTGAAATTTCTTAATCGACTAAAGGTCACCTAACATTTCTAGGTTAACTTACATCAGGTTAAGTGGAGCTCCACTTAACCTGATGTAAGTTAACCTAGAAATGTTAGGTGACCTAACCTAATCTAACCTAACCTGACCTTGGTGGTGAGGGTCTCACTCGTATCAGGCTTTCGGTCCTCGTGGCCCGGAGGTGGGGGGGGGGGGTCACCTTTTTATCATGAACTGATTAGCCTGTAGACCCATACCTGAAAGATCTCTGAAAGACTCAAACTTATCTTTAAAGTGCTAACGGGTCTCTCTTGAAATAATTTAAGTACAATTAGCTTTGATTTTTCGCTAGCAATTTACCCTCCGCTATAACTTCGCTAATAAGTCCTTCTGCCAATCAACCCATCTCCCCCAAAACACTTTTCAGCCATTTCTTGTTAATAATTTTTATACCAACTCATCCACGTGGGTTTTTCTCTAGCAACTCTGCCTCCACTATAACTATCCTAATAGATCCTTCTGCCAATCAACCCATCTCCCCCCAAAACACTTTTCAGTCATTTCTTGTTAAAAAAATCTTTAGTCATTAAGAAATTTCAACGACTATCCTGTTGCACAATTCCTATCAAGTCGAATAATAAAAAACAAAAGAAAAAACCTAAAAAAAAACGCTAATTATTAACAGTTTTTTGGAAACAGGTCGAGATTAGAGTGCAATTTGTTTAATATTAACCATCTCTAAAAAACCAAATTTTAGTATTTATAGATCCATTAAAATGATTGGTTTTATACGTAGATTCCAAATACATAAATTTCCTTAGGTTTAATGCGTGTGTGTGTAAGTTTTTTTGTGTGTGTGTAAGTTTTTGTGTGCATGTAAGTTTTTGTGTGCATGTAAGTTTTTGCGAGTGTGTGTAAGTTTTTGCGTGTGTGTGTGTGAAGTTTTGCGTGTGTTAGATTTTGTGTGTGTGTGTAAGTTTTTTTTGTTTGTGTGTTAGTTTGTGTGTGTGTGTGTGTATAAGTTTTTGTGTGTGTAAGTTTTTGCTTGTGTGTGTAAGTATTTGTGTGTGTGTGTGTAAGTTTTGAGACTAAATTCCTTAAGCGTTTAGTGTTAAGTTACCTTTTTTTGGGATGAGCATTTAGGGTTCTCTTACATGCTGTACTTGAAAGTGTAATTTCAGAGAAATTTTCTGAGTATTTAGGGTTAGCTTACTTTTTTTGGGATGAGTATTTAGGGTTGTCTTACATGCTGAACCTGAAAGTTTGTTCACTGATATGTTGAATCTGAAAGTATAATTGTCATGATGATGGACTATTCTAAAGAATAAAAACGGCTGAGGCTTAAGATATTCATTTCTTAGACATAACTGTGCATAAATATCGTAATGTTTTGTCTAATTGTGTGTGTGTGTAAGTTTTTTTGTGCTTGTAAGTTTTTGTGTTTATGTAAGTTTTAGTGTGATTGTGTTAGTTTTTGTGTGTGTAAGTTTTGTTTGTGTGTAATTTTCTTCGTGTGTGTGTAATTTATCTAGTATCATTGTAATTTTTCATGTGTGTGTAAGTTTTTGTGTGTGTGTGTAAGTTTTTGTGCGTGTGTGTAAGTTTTTTTTTGTGTGTGTGTGTGTGTGTTAGTTTTTTTGTTTTTTTTTTATTTTTTTTGTGTGTGTGTAAGTTTTTGTGTGCATGTAAGTTTTTGTGTGCTTTTAAGTTTGTTATTGTGGGTGTAATTTTTTTTGTGTGTGTGTAAGTTTTCGTGTGTGGGTGTAAGATTTTGTGTGTGTGTGTAAGTTTTTGTGTGTGTGTGTGTAAGTTTTTGTGTGTGTGTGTGTGTGTAAGTTTTGGCGTGTGTTTGTGTTAGTTATTTTGTGTGTGTAGTATTTTGTGATGAAATTATTTAAGATTTTAGGGTTAACATACCTTTTTTGGGATTAGCATTTAGGGTTCTCTTACATGCTGAACCTGAAAGTGTAATTTCAGAGAAATTCTTTGAGCGTTTAGGGTTAACTTACCTCTTTTTTGGGATGAGCATTTAGGGTTCTCTTACATGCTGAACCTGAAAGTTTGTTCCCTGACATGTTGAATCTGAAAGTATAATTTTCATGTCGATGGCCTATTCTAAAGAATAAAAACGGTTGAGGCTTAAGATATTTATTGCTTAGACATAACTGTGTATAAATATCGTAATTTTTTTTGTCTAATTATCTGTGTAAGTTTTTATGTACATGTAAGTTTTTGTGTGCACGTAAGTTTTCGTGCGAATGTGTAAGTTTTTTTGTGTGTGTTTGTGTGTGTGTGTGTGTGTAAGTTTTTGTGTGTGTGTGTAAGTTTTCGTGTATGTGTGTTTGTGTAAGTTTTTGTTTGTGTGTTTTTGTACGTGTTTGTATGTGTAGGTTTTTTGTGTGTGTGTGAGTTTTTGTGTGTTTAATTATGATCTTTTGGACGTTATATTGATTTTTAGTTGTAAGTTTTTGAGTGTGTTTGTTTGTGTTGTTTTTGGTTTGTGGGTTTGTGGTTGTGTTTTTGTGTGGGTGTTTGTGTGTGTTTGTGTGTGTACGTTTTTGTGTGTGTAGGTTTTGGCTTGTGTGTGTAAGTTTTTGTGTCTGTGTAAGCTTTTGTGACGAAATTCTTTAAGCGTTTAGGGTTAACTTACCTTTTTTTGGGTTGAGCATTTAGGGTTCTCTTACATGCTAAACCTGAAAGTGTAATTTCAGAGAAATTCTATGGGCGTTTAGAGTTAACTTACCTCTTTTTTGGGATGAGCATTTAGGGTTCTCTTACATGCTGAGCCTAAGAGTTTGTTCCCTGACATGTTGAATCTGAAAGTATAATTTTCATGTCAATGGCCTATTCTAAAGAATAAAAACGGCTGAGGCTTAAGATATTTATTGCTTAAACATATCTGTGCATAAACATCGTAATTTTTTGCCTAATTTGTGTGTGTAAGTTTTTGTGTGCATGTAATTTTTTGTGTTCTTTTTATTTTTGGTGTTCTTGTGTTAGTTTTTGTGTGTGTGTGTGTGTGTGTAAGTGTTTGTGTGTTTTTTTTTGTTTGAGTGTGTGTGTAATTTTTCGTTTGGTTTTGTGTATTTTTTCGTGTGTGTGTTAGTTTTTGTGTGTGCGTAAGTGTTTGTGTGTGTGCGTATGATTGTTTGTGTGTGTGTGTGTGTAAGTTTTTTTGTGTGTGTGTGTGTGTAAGTTTTTGTGTGTGTGTGTAAGTTTGTGCTTGAATGTATGATTATGTTTGAAAGTTATTGTTTTAGTGTGGGTGTAATAGTGTTTTTTTGCGTGTGTAAGTTTTTTCTTGTGTATTCCTTTTCGTTTGGGTGTTAGTTTTTGTGTTTGTTTTTATGTGTTTGTGTGTGTGTTTGTGTAATTGTTTGTGTGTATAAGTTTTTGCGTTTGTGTTTTATTGTTTTTTTGTGTGTGCGTCATTTTTGTGACGAAATTCTTTAAGCGTTTAGGGTTATCTTACCTTTTTTGGGAATGAGTATTGAGTGTTCTCTTAAATGTTGAGCCTGACAGTCTAATATCAGAGAAATTTTCTGAGAGTTTAGGGTTAACTTACCTTTTCTGTGATGAGCATTTAGGGTTCTCTTGCATGCTGAACCTGAAAGTTTGTTCACTGACATGTTGAATCTGAAAGTATAATTGTCAGGGCGATGGACTATTCTAAAGAATAAAACGGTTGAGGCTTAAGATATTTATTGCTTAGACATAACTGTGCATAAATATCGTAATTTTTTTGTCTAATTGTGTGTGTGTGTAAGTTTTCTTGTAAGTGCAAGTTTTTTCTGCATGTAAGTTTTTGTTCGCATGTGTTAGTTTTTGTGTGTGTGTAATTTTTGTCGTGTGTGTGTTAGTTTTTGCGTGTGTGTGTGTAGGTTTTCATGTGTGTGTGCAAATTTTCGTGTGTGTGTGTAAGTTTTTTTGTGTGTGTGTGTAAGTTTGTGTGCGTGTGTGTTAGTTTTTGTGTGTGTGTGTGTGTGTAGTCTTTTTTGTTTGTGTGTAAGTTTTTGTGTGTGTGTGTAAGTTTTGTGTGTGTGTGTTTAATTTTTGGTGTGCATGTAAGTTTTTGTGTGCATGTAAGTTTTTGAGTGTGTGTGTAAGTTTTTGTGTGTGTGTGTGTAAGTTTTTGTGTGTGTAAGCTTTTGTGTGTGTGTGTAAGTTTTTGTGTGTGTGTGTGTGTGTAAGTTTGTGTGTGTGTGTGTGTGTGTGTGTAATTTTTTGTGTGTGTAATTTTTGGACTGTGTGTGTAATTTTTTGTGTGTGTGTAAGATTTTGTGACTAAAATATTTAAGAGTTTAGTCTTAACTTACCTTTTTGGGATTAGCATTTAGGGTTCTCTTACATGCTGAACCTGAAAGTGCAATTTCAGAGAAATTCTTTGAGCGTTTAGGGTTAACTTACCTCTTTTTTGGGATGAGCATTTAGGGTTCTCTTACATGCTGAGCCTGAAAGTTTGTTCCCTGACATGTTTAATATGAAAGTATAATTTTCATGGCGATGGACTATTCTAAAGAATAAAAACGGTTGAGGCTTAAGATATTTATTGCTTAGACATAACTGTGCATAAATATCGTAATTTTTTTTGTCTAATTGTGTGTGTGTGTAAGTTTTTGTGTGTATGTAAGTTTTTGTGTGCATGTAAGTTTTCGTATGCATGTGTTAGTTTTGTGTGTGTTTGTGTGTTTGTAATTTTTTTTGTTTGTTTGTTATTTTTTGAGTTTGTGTGTAATTTTTAGTGTGTGTGTGTAAGTTTTCTTGTGTGTGTGAGTTTTTGTGTGTGTGTGTAAGTTTTTGTGCGTGTGTGTAAGTTTTTGTGTGTGTTTAATTTTTTTTGTGAATGTAAGTTTTTTTGTGCATGTAATATTTTTCGTGTGTGTGGAAGTTTTTGTGTGTGTGTGTTTTTTTTTGTGTGTCTAAGCTTTTGTGTGTGGGTGTAAGTTTTTGTGTGTGTGTGTGTGTTTAAGTTTTTTTTTGTGTATGTTTTTTGTGTGTGTGTGTATGTAAGTTTTTGTGTGTATGTGTGTGTTAGTTTTTTTGTGTGTGTGTAAGTTTTTGTATTTGTAAGTTTTGGCGTTTGTGTAATTTTTCGTGTGTGTGTGTGTAAGTTTTGTGTGTGTGTGTGTGTAAGTTTTTGTGTGTGTGTACGAGTTTTTTTGTATTCATGTCATATTAAGATACGTAAAAAAGTTTAAAAAAAATACAATGTTAAAAAATTAAAGAAAGTATTTAAGAAATGGGGAGGTGACTCTTTGAGGTTTGAAAATGGGTTTAGGAATGACATTATGAAAGGAACTTGTTCAGAAAAGATATACTAAAGCCTTAAAAAAAGTATTATAATAGGGGGCTTAGGATTCTTCGGGGATCCGCGGGCCCTTTGGGTTTGGGTGGTCTTTTGGGAGCCCCGGGGACCTTGGGGGACCGGGGGGGCCGTGGGGGCCCCGGGCCGGCGGTTGGGGAGCCGGGGCCCTTGAGGTGTGGGTGGGCTTTGGGGCGTCTAGTGGCCGTTGGGGGACGGGGGTAGGACCTTTGGGGGCCCGGGGAGAGCGTTGGGAGGTCTGGGGGCCCCTGGAGGACCGGGGGGGGCCTTTGGGGGCGCGGGTAGGGCCTTTTTGGGTCTGGGGGGGCCCTTGAGCGCCAATTGGTCCTTTGGGAGCCCGGTGGACCTTTGGGGACAGGGGAAGGGCCTTTGGGAGCCCGGGGAGTCTTTGGGGTCTGGGGGTTCTTTGGGAGCTTGGGGGGGCCCTTGAGGACCGGGGGCTTCCTTCGGGGTTGAGGTAGGGGGATTGGAACCCTTGGGGGTTGGGGTAGGGGGATCGGAACCCTTTGGGGTTGGGGTAGGTGATTGGAGCCCTTTGGGGTTGTGGTAGAGGACCTCACAACACTATTCAAATGTAAGTTGTGTATTATAACGACCAAGGAGTTTGACCCTCAAATCCTCTTCTAAAATCTCTTCATAAATCATATTTTAAAATGTCTCTAACTGTTTCGCCGAAATAATTCACTAGAATAATAATTTGTTCTGAAAATATATAATAAAGCCTTAAAAAAGTATTATAATTGGGGCTCAGGAGTCTTTGGGGGTCCGGGGGTCCTTTGGGAGCCTGGGTGACCTTTGAGGACCGGGGGAGGGTTTTTGGGAGTTCGGGGGGCCTTTTGGGTGTCTGGGGGGCCTTTGAGGATCGGGGAGGGCTTTTGGGGGTCCGGGAGACCTTTGAGAACCGGAGGAGGGCCTTTGGGGGTCTGGGGGGCCCTTGAGGGTCGAATGGTCCTTTGGGAGCCCGGTGGACCTTTGGGGGCCGGGGGTGGGCCTTTGGGGGCCCGGGGAGAGCCTTTGGGGGTGTTGGGGCCCTTTGGGAGCTTGGGGGGACCCTTGAGGACCGGGGGCTTCCTTCGGGGTTGAGGTAGGGGGATTGGAACCCTTTGGGGTTGTAATAGGGGGATTGGAGCCCTTTGGGGTTGGGGTAGTGGGATCTCACAACACTGTTCAAATGGAACTTGTGTATTATAACGACCACAGAGTTTCACCATTAAATTCTCTTCTAAAATCTCTTCAAAAATCATATTTTATAATGTCTTTAACTGTTTCGTCGAAATAGTTTCATAAAATAGCTAAAATGGTTTCGCCAAAATTATCCCCAAACGAAATTTCAGCATGTTCCTTTTGTTTGGTATCCCTGCGCTGGCTTATTTCAATTATTTGGAAACCTTTTCGCGCGCTAAGATCAAAACATTTGCTCGGAAACGATTCTTCTGGAAGAACTCCAGACATTAATAAACTTCGCACCGGAGACAATTCAAACAATCATGACATCATGTGTGATCTAACTGTTTCTCGGAAACATTTCTGTTCGAAATCCAAAGACATTAATTAACTTTACGTTATCTGTCAGACATTAATTAACTGTTTCCCGGGAACTTATAACATTTGGCTCGAACAACAAATATTGGAAACACGTGATCTCTCGGAAACTCATATCAATTTCATTGAACAACATATATTGGAAACACTCAATCTGATTGTTTACCGGGAACTCATAACATTTGGCTCGAACAAAAAATATTAGAAACATGCGATCTCTCGGAAACTCATATCATTTGCATTAAACAACAGCAACAACTTTGACCCCATTAACCACGTGTTCTCCCTAATGACTCTATCGCGTGCACAAAACAACAACAACAACATTGACCCCATTAACCACGTGTTCTCCCTAATGACTCTATCGCGTGCCCAAAACAACAACAACAACATTGACCTTGGCATACGCTGATATCCTGCACAAAACAACAATAATAACATTGACCCCATTAACCACGTGTTCTCCCTAATGACTCTATCTCGTGCCCAAAACAACAACAACAACATT
The DNA here is from genome assembly GCF_049724085.1 of Artemia sp. Qi Xiang Cuo. NCBI lineage: Eukaryota > Metazoa > Arthropoda > Branchiopoda > Anostraca > Artemiidae > Artemia > Artemia sp. Qi Xiang Cuo. The sequence continues at coordinate 14,383,612 of NC_142812.1, read as the reverse complement.
GACCTTGGCATTCGCTGAGAGCGTGTCCAAAACAACAACAATAACATTGACCCCATTAACCACGTGTTCTCCCTAATGACTCTATCGCGTGCCCAAAACAATAACAATAACATTGACCCCATTAACCACGTGTTCTCCCTAATGACTCTATAGTCCATGAAAGTGACAAAGTTCCTGTTTTTCCATTCCATAAAACCATAAAACTCCATAAAACCACAAAATCCATAAAACCATCAAATAAATTGACCAACACACATAACCATCCATGAAAACAGACATAAATGTGACAAAGTTCCTGTTTTTTCATTCTCACTGACAAAATCCATAAAACCGTCCATAACTGTGAGAAAATTCCTGTTTTTCAAATTCTCAGTGACAAAGTGCATAAACCACGTGGTTCTATGCCCATATGAGGTGTGGGTGTGGGAGTCAATAAGGCCCTTCTACTCATATTGTGTCTTTTTCTTCAGTTCAGTAAAAGCAGTAATAGCAGTAATAGTCCAAGCAGCAGTGGTAGGATAGTTATAGCCCTAGTAATTGTAGCAGTAGTAGCAGCCATAGAAATAGTGGCAGTCGTAGTAGCAGCAGGAGCAGTAGTATCATTAGTAGCATCAGTGGCGTAATTTTTTGCAGACACTAAATTTCAGCTGAGGGGAGGGGGCAAACTAAGGTTTGGAGGGGGCAGTTGCCCCCTACCACAATACGCAGATTACGCCCCTGAGGTCAGTATTAGTATTAGTATTTGTAGTAGTAGTAGTGGTAGTAGTAGTAGTAGTAGTAGTAGTAGTAGTAGTAGTAGTAGTAGTAATTTTTTTATTGTTTAAAAAAAATGGAGTTGTGAGAAAGTAAAACTTTAGCGTAAAGAGCAAGATGTTGAGGAGCGGGCAGCCCGTTTCATATACGGAATATTTTCTGTTCGTTTTAAGTTTTAATGTCGCTCCTTACTTTCAGTTAAAAACCCTTGTTTTTTTATTTGATTTTTTAACGTTTTTGAACAAATGCAGGTTTTGATCTTGGCTCAAAGTACATGAGTAATTAAAACAAAATTTTCATATTAATTTACTTTTATTTAGTTAAATGGCTTTCTCGAAACTTGTTTCATTTTATTTACGTACGTTTTTTTAGTAATAAATATACGTAACTTACGAATTAATTTACGTAACGAACTTCTATATTCATATATTTTTAATGCGTATATTAGGGGGTTCGCCCCCTAGTCAATACCTTTATCTTTAAGTGAAAGTTCAAATTTTTTTCCAATTCTTTAAAACTGACCGCTTAGTCGCAAAGGCCGTTAATTAGAATAAATAGCTCTTATAAGAGTACTAAAAAATCTCTGGCTTAAAAAGTGAGGCATTGACTAGGGGGTGAACCCAATCATATGCAGTTGAAAAACTTATTTTTTTTTATATTTAATTTCTGATCTTTTTTAAATAGTGCTGGGAAGTCTGGCGTCCCCTTCATAGCAATGTCCCTTCCCCCATGAAAACTTCCTTCATGGAAAGATCCTCCCACATAACCCCCGACCCCCCCCCCCCACTACCAGGAAAAATCTCCCCTGAAAACGTCTGTACTGTATACTTCCCAATAACCAATACTATATGTTAACATTGGGTAAAGTTCATAACTTTCAGCCCTCCTCCCAGGGACTTCGGGGGATTAAGTCATCCTCAAAGACATACTTATAATATTTTCGAACATGCTGAACAAAATGACTATCTCAAAATTTTGATCAGGTGATTTTGGGAAAAATGAGCGTGGGAGGGGGCCTAGTTGCCCTCCATTTTTTTTGTCACTTAAAAATGGCGCTAGAACTTTTAATTTCCATTCCAATGAGCCCCCTCACGATATTCTGGGACCACTGGGTCGATACGATCAGCCCTGGAAAAAAAACAAATAAACACGCACCCGTGATCTGTCTTCTGGCAAAAAATGTAAAATTCCACATTTTGTAGATAAGAGCTTGAAACCTCTACAGTAAGGTTCTCGGATACGCAGAATATGATGGTGTGATTTTCATTAAGGTTTTATAACTTTTAGGGGATGTTTCCACCTTTTTTCGAACATCAACCAAATATTCTCAGGATGGGTAACTTAACTTTTGATGGGTAAGATTAAACTTGATGAAACTTATATATTTGAAATCAGCATTAAAATTCAATTCTTTTGATGTATCTATTTGTATCAAAATGCCGATCTCTAGAGTTTCCGTCACCATTGAGCCGAGTCCGATTAACCAATACTAAATGTTAACATTGGGTAAAGTTCATAACTTTTAGCCCTCCCCTTGGGGGCTTGGAGGGATTAAGTCATCCTAAAAGACATAGTTATAATATTTTCTACCATGCTGAACAAAATGGCAATCTCAAAATTTTGATCGGGTGACTTTGGGAAAACAATGAGCATGGGAGGGGGCCTAGTTGCCCTCCTTTTTTTTTGGTCACTTAAGAAGGGCACTAAAACTTTTAATTTCCGTTCCAATGAGCCCTCCTACGATATTCTAGGACCACTGGGTCGATGCGATCACCCCTGGGGAAAAGAAAAAAAAAACAAAAAAAAAACAAAAAAACAAATAAACACGCATCCGTGATCTTTCTTCTGGCAAAATATGGAAAATTCCACATTTTTGTAGATAGTAGGGTTACAGTTGGGTAAACCTCTACAGTAGGGTTCTCTGATACGCTGAATATGATGGTGTGATTTTCATTAAGGCTCCATATATTTTAGGAGGTCTTTCTCCCTTTTTTCGAAAATCAGCCGAATTTTCTCAGGCGCATAACTTTTGATAGGTAGGATTAAACTTGATGAAACCTATATATTTGAAATTAGAATTAAAATCTAATTCTTTTGATGCATCTATTGATATCAAAATTCCGTTTTTTAAAGTTTCGGTTACCATTGAGCCGGGTTGCTCCTTACTTATAGTTCGTTACCACGAACTGTTTGATCATAAGCAGCACAATAGTGCTGTCTAAGTGAAGAGCAATGTGGGCAAAATGTTTTTTTTTTACCCAGTCACTTCGTATAGAAAGAGCTGACCTAGAAACTTCGGACAGAGCTCATTTGACTGAACATTGAAAGTTCTAGTTACCTTTATAAGAGCCAAAAGTGGTTGGAGGGTAGCCATCCCCCTTTCCAGGCTAATTAATGCCACAATCCAATGAAAATTTTAAGATAGCTATTTTATTCAATTTATTTTAAGATTCCAGAAACTTTGTCTCTAGGGTTGTAAGCCACCCCCCCCCTAAAGCCCTCCGGGCCAGGGCGGCAGTTTATGCAGCACACTAAATTTTTAAATATATCATTTTTTATTGGGATATTGGGCTTGTTTGACATTTATTGTTGAAGAAACAGAATTTGATACCAATAGATACATCTAGAGAATCAGATTCCAATTCTGATTTCAAATATATAAGTTTCATCAAGCTTAATCTTGCCTATCAAAAGTTACGCGCCTGAGAAAATTTGTCTGATTTTTGAAAAAAAGGTGAAAGACCCCATAAAAGTTATAGAACCTTAATGAAAATCACACCATCATATTCAGCGTATCAGAGAATCCATTGGAATTTTCCATTTTTTGCCTGAAGAAAGGTCACGGTGAGTGTTTATTTGTTTTTTTGTTTGTTTTTTTTTCTTTTCCCCAGGGGTGATCATGTCGACCCAGTGGTCCTAGATTATCAAGGGAGGTTTCATTGGAAATGGAAATTGAAAAGGTTCACCTTCTAGTCAATGCCTTGCTCTTTAAGCCAAAGTTTAGTACTTTCATAAGAGCTATTTATTCTAAATAACGGCCTTTGTGATTAATGGGTCATTTTTAAAGAATTGGAACAAAATTCGAACCTTATCTGAAAGAGCAAGGTATTGACTAGGGGGCAAACCCCCTAATATACGTATTAAAAATATATGAATATAGAAGTTTGTTACGTAAGTTAATTCGTAAGTTACGTATATTTATTACTAATAAAAACGTTCGTAAATAAAATTAAAAAGTTTCGAGAAAGCCATTTAACCAAATAAAAGTAAAATTAATACGCAAATTTCGTTTTAATTATAAAAGCATGGTGAGCCAAAATCAAAACCTGCATTAATTAAAAAATATTCACAAATGAAATACAAAAAAACAAGTTTTTTTTAACTGAAAGTAAGGAATGACGTTAAAACTTAAAACGAACAGAAATTATTCTGTATACGAAAGGGGTTGTCCCCTCCTCAACGCCTCGTTACGCTAAAGTTTGACTTTCTCACAGCTCAATTTTATTAAACAATAAAATTTTGTTTAATTTTCAATTTTTTAAAATTAACTTTTTTAAAAAATGTGGAATTTTGCATTTTTAATTAACCTTAACGAAATTAAACCATCACATTCAGCTTATCACAGAACCCTATTAAAGATGTTTCACGCTCCTATCTGCAAAAGGGAGGAAATCTGTATTTTTTGCTCGAAGAAAGATCACGATGCGTGCCCCCCAAAAAATGGAGGGCAACTAGCCCCTCTCCCACGCTCATTTTTTTTTCCAAGTCACCCAATTAAAATTTTGAGGTAGTAATTTTGTTCACCATAGTCGAAAATTTGATAAATATATCTTTTAGGATGACCTAATCCCCCACAGTTCCCAGGGGAAGGGCTGCAAGATATTAACTTTGCCCATTGCTTACAACTTGCAATGGTTATTGGGAAGTATACAGACATTTTCAGGAAGGATTTTTTTCTTGTGGGGGGGGGGGGGGCGGGAGGAGGGGTTTACTGCGGAGAATCTTTCCGTGGGGAATATTTCTTTGGGGTAAGGGACATTTCTATGAAGGGTGCGGCGGATTGCCAAGCATTATTTGAAAAACAATCAGAAATTAAATTTAAAAAAACAAGTTTTTTCAACTGAAAGTAAAAAGCAACATTAGAACTTAAAACGAACAAAAATTATTATGGATATGAGGGGGTTTTCGGCCAAGGCAATACCTCGTCCATTGAACTACAGATTTTTTTTTAGGGCTTTCAAAAGAGCTTTCTAATTAAACGGTCTTAGTGATTCAGGGGTTTGTGAATTACAAATTTTTTTAACTTTCAACGTAAAGGGCGTTGTATTGACTAAGGGAAGAACCCCCTCCTATACGTAATAAAAAAAAAACAAGCGATACGGCTCAATAGTAATCGAAACTTTTAGAAACTGAATTTTGATGTCAATAAATGTATCAAAAGAATGGGCTTATAATGCCGATTATAAATATATAAATTTTTGTTTAGTACTGCTCATCAAAGGCTACGAACCTGATAAAATTTACCTGATTTTTTAAAGAGGGAGGAAACATCCCCTACAAGTGAAAGAATTTTAATGAAAATCCCACTGTCAGATTCAGCGTAACAGAAAATCCTATTACATAGGTTTCAAGCTCATATCTGCAAAAATCTGCAACTATATCTGCAACGTATTTTTTGCCAGAAGAAAAATATATGAATATAGAAGTTCGTTATGTAAGTTAATTTGTAAATTTCGTCAGAACCAAATTTTGAGACAGCCATTTAGCAAAAGAAGAGTAAAATTTTCATGCAAATTTTCTTTACGTTTTCAATGACGGTGAGCCAAAATCAAAGCTACATTAACTAAAAAACGATCAGAAATTAGATAAAAAAAAACAAGTTTTTTAAACTGAAAGTAAGCAGCGACATTAAAACTTAAAACAAACAGAAATTATTCCGTATATGAAAGGGGCTGTCCTCTCCTCAACGCCTCGCTCTTTACGCTAAAGTTTTACTCTGTCTCACAACTTTATTTTTTAAAACAATAAAAAACTCCGGCCACCTCTCGCCCTTAGACGAGTCATCTCCAGTCCTAAGTCACTGGCAAAACGCTGATCTTCGTCGAAAATAGACGTGAAAGCAGCACAAGTATTTCCTCGCATTTCCTTTGTTTTTTAAAACACAGTTTCCACGTGCCTGTATGCAGCTGCCAAATCACAGTCAACTGACTGAAGAGTCTTGCACACACAACAAATTGCGACTGGTTCATCGTGTCCAGCAACTGCGCCGCTTTTGCAGAAGTTTCTGCATGTCCGTTCTCTTCTAGAGCTTCCAGGGATCGCTGGATTGGTCGGTACAGCTCAAGAAAACGCACGACTGAATCTTAGCACTCCACCCATCTTGTTTCGCAGAGTCCGGTTAAAGTATGTTTCCTCGAATCCGGTAGTATTTCGTTGATCTTCTCTTTTAAATTCTGTGTCCTGAGTGGGGAAGTATGGTAAAAACTGCAAACTTGTGACAAGACACTGAAGAAAAGCTTAAACGCCAGAACAGAGCATACAGACGAGATGATCAAGTTGAGACTGTGCGCACTACAATGGACGTAGAGCGCCTTTGGATACTTTTCACGTATAACAGCCTGGACACCTCTAAGATATCCATTCATTGCTGCTGCATCGTCATATTCCTGACCAACCATCTTGTTCAGATTTTAGACCAAGACTTTCGAGATATTGCAGGATTGATGAAGCCAGATCTTTCCCAGTCAAGTCAGAAACTGGGGTTTAACCAAGGAAGACCTCATGCAAGTTCTCTTTGAAAGTGTAGTAGAAGCAAACAGACAGCTGCTCGGTATTCGAAACATCCACCTTTTCATCGACAAGCACCAAAAGCATTGACTTGTGTTTACTCTTTCCACAATAGACAGCTGAAGAAGCTCCCCGGATGTGACAATAATACTATTCTGGGTGATGGGAGAAAGATATTTGGCATTTCCGGCCGCAGAAAGAAGGTGGTTCTTCAGAACATCGTCACCGTGTCTTGCCCTCAGCAGCAGTAGTGCTCGGAAGTTGCCATCATTGTGAGAAGGTTCTGGATCCTAGACCAAAATGGGGCCAGAATCGTTGGTACCACAAAGGGTAAGTTGTTGCCGCCCACAAAATATCACCGTCTCAACAATTGGTCGCAACTTTTGGTGATTTTCTTGAACCTGCTCTTTCCTCGCCACGTCTAGTTGGTGCAAAGGTATTGTCGTGCCTTTTCTCCGAGACAAAAATGAAGTTTTCAGCCGATACGATGCATTTTCTATGAAACTGTGCTTGTTGGTGAGCTGTGAAGCACTCTATCGCATCCTTCCAGTTCCTAAATGGTTTGGTGACTAGATTCCCCTAGCGCTGGTGGTAGCCTTTACCAGTTGTCTCTGACGAGAACAGAAGGCAAAATCTGCAAAAAGCACCGTCCTCAGGCGGAGAGTAGGACAACCAACTGAAAAGAGCGAGCCAAGTTAACTGAAACTTCAGCTTCCGTTTTTCGGATACTGGAAAAATGTAGGAGACATCTGGAGTCCAAGGGTTCTTCAGCAAACGGAGTTTAGAATTTGAATCGAGACTGGATGATTTTGTGACAAAACGAACAATGTCATTTCGAAATCCCCACGATTGAGCTCTTTTCAAAATCCCCACGACAACTCCTTCGATACGAAGTGCTCTGGTCTAAACAACAACAACAACAAAAATAACACATTATACCCACATCGAACTTTACCATAAAAATGTCAATCCTCCCAATCCCTTGAGAGTATTAAGGAAGGGACCAGGTCTTTCGATTTTCAATCAAATGAGATTTTTTTGAAACGAGAAATCTTTCTAAAAACACGTTAAGTGCTCCCAGGGCATAAATTACAACCCTTGCCTTAAGAGTTGTCAGGTTGGTTGTCATACTCTGAACCCTAATTTCCAAAACTTTGAACTACGTTAAACAAAATGGCTGCCTCAAAAATTAAATAGGAGGTGTGAATGGTGGGCGTGAGAGGAGCGTTAGTCGCTCTCCAATCACTTTCAACTATTAAAAATGGCACTAGCCCTTTCAATTTCCAATCAAATGAGCCCTTTTGAAGTTTCCACAACAACACTTTCAATAAGAACCTTATATGCCCCCACGGCATAACTTACAACCCTTGCACTGATGGCTCTGAGGGGGTTATTATCCTAAAATACCTAATTTCCAGAACTTTCCACTAAGTTGCACAAAATGGACATTTCAAAATTTTTATTGGGCGTGTTTGGAAAAATTGCAGGCGTAAGAGGGCCATTAGTCGATCCAATTATTTTCAACTATTAAATAGGCACCAGCTCTTTCAATTTTCTAATTGAATGAGCACCTTTTGAAGTTTCTATGATGACACTTTCAATAAAACCCTTATACGTCCTAAAGGCATAACTTACAGCCCTTGGCCTGAGGGATCTGTTGGAGAGGGGTTGTCATCCTTAAACACCTAATTCCCAAAACATTCAACTACCTTGAATAGAAACGCTATTTAAAAATTTGATTGGATTTGTTTGGGGAAAAGGTGGCAGTGAGAGAGGGGTTAATTGCCCTCGAATCACTCTTTACTATTAAAAAGAGCACTAGCACTTTGAATTTCAGTTTGAATAAGCCCTTTTTCAAGTTTGTAAGACAAATTTTTCAATGAGAACCTCATATATCCCGAGCATAAAACTTATAACTCTTGCCCGGAAGCCTTTGGGGGGAGTGTCCTAATCAAAGGTGTAATTTCCTGATCTTTGAGCTGCCTGGAATAAAATGGCTACTTAAAATTTTTTATTAGGTATGTTTGGTGAAATAGTGGGCGTGGAAGGGGTGTTAGGTGCTTTCCAATCACTGTCGACTATTAAAAAGGGCAATAATAATTTCGATTTCCAATCGAATGAGCCCTTTTTGAAGTTTCTAAGACAACACGTTCATAAAAACCTTATATGTCCTCAGGGCATAACTTACAACCCTTGCCCTGAGAGCTATGGGGGGTCGTCATCCTCAAAGACCTAATTTCCAGAGTCTAAAACTACGTTGAATAAGATGGCTATCTCAAAATTTTGATTGGATGTGTTTAGGGTAAAGGTGGGCGTGAGAGGTGAGACGTTTACCCTACAAGAAAATAACCCTTGTGCCCCTCCCCCATTAAAAATACATTTCCACTAAAAGTTGTTTCTGAAAAATTTCTCCAAACAGACAACCCCCCTCCTCCCGGTGCAAAAAAACTCCCCCTTCAATACTGTTGGTATGTTTCCCAATAGAAAATAATATCTGTAAGCAATGGACAAATGACAAAACTTGAAAAGACACGTGAACTTCCCTAATCGGGTTCTAGGATTTTTTGTATTTAAGGAGGGATGCAGATAACTCAGAGGGTGCACTTTGATGCCAAGACTTTCCAGTTCTCATGGAGCCATCAGAAAAATGCAGAATTAGTTCTAACAGGAAGTTGAGTGGAGTGTCAAGGTAGGAACCCCCAAGGCCCCAAGGCCAAGTGGTGTATAATCCCCAAGGCCATAACAAGGATTTGTTTTGGGAGTAGGAAGTTTTTCTTAGGGAGAAGGGGTACAAAAAGAACTTTAAAAAACGTGTCAAAAAGGTGTTGAGCCATTAGATAAATGCAGAATTAGTTCAAACAGGAGGAAGAGCAGAGTAAGAAGGTAGAAATTAATGCATAATCCCAAAGGTAAAAAACAGACCTTGTCTTGGAGGGAGGACATGTATATTAGCGAGAGGGGGTACAGAAAGAACTTTAAAAAATATGTGGATTTTAAAAGAAACTTTAAAGTATGAAAGTGACATATACTCCCTTTTGATTTCTGGGAATATTTTCGATCTATGCTTTTATTATGAATATAAAGAGTAAACTTAAGCCCCAAAATGAGCATAATTGATTTTTTAGAAGAGGAAGAATGCCCTTCCCCATCCCCACCTCCGTCTAATGATCGTAAAAAATTCCGAGGGTGCTCTTTAGATCAGAAATTGATGGTTCTAGTATAGAGAGTGTAAGTTTTTGAAACGTGGCCGGCAATAACACCCCCGGACCCCCTATAAAATACCGCCTCGCAGAAATTACCCCACCGATGGAGCATTTCCTCCCCCAGGAGTATAACCCCTCCGTAGAAAATAGCACTTTCCAAATTTGAGAATTTTATTTGAGTTTTAGTTTTTTATTTTCGTAGGTGGAAGAAATTTTGGTACTTGTGTATTATTAGACACTCACTCCAATTTACACTATGTGTAAAACACGAAAACACACCGGTTTCTTCGTTAGTTTGTTAGTTACTTTAGGAAAAAATGTGGGTAATATATTTGCATATGAGGGGGGGGGTAGTATAGCGGGGCTGCATCGAAAATGATTGACATACAATGATTATGCATGTCGCAAATTAAGAATTATTTTATGAATTAAAACTGTCCAAAAACTCTACCCCCCCCCTGATATTTAAACATATATCCAAAATGGTACTTGTGTAGAATATGGGTACATACGCAAGAAACCGACCCCAGGCAGATCAGGTGCGTCCCCAGGTTGCGGATAGGGTAAAGTCCTCCAGATATGGGCGTTTTCTGGGAAACCAATAAAAAGGTGCGGACCAAGGGGGGACCCGGTTTCTGGGGGTCCTTAAACAAAAATGGGACCCCTAACTGTGGGACCAAACACAGTTAAGGAGGAACTAAGGCCCCTTTTGTGGTTCTGTGATGGGCCCACCGGCGCATGGAAACGTCCCGAAAGAGTCAAATCCTAGTCCCAGCTATGGGTAAATAGTTAGCGAGTAGAAAGCTGTGAGGGTGGAGTACTCTCAAGAAGGAGGAAATTAGCCACCTGCAAAAGACAGAGAGGAGTGGTTTGCCACTTTCCTACAATATACATAAAATCCTCTTCTTTTAAGTTATAGATCAGTTGAAAACAAAAAGACAAAACTTTGCTAACGTGTCTAGGATAACTGACGGAAGAAAAGATATACCAGTGAATAATAATGTTACCGCGTACGGGGGAACCGATGATCTGACGACTTCAAACGAAGATATGCGAACTCGGCAAACGATGACGGTTCCCATTGAGGATGATAGCACTCTACCAGGAGAAACCCCTACTCTGACACAGAAAGCCCCGTTCTACCTTGGAACTTTGAATGTGCGAACTTTGGCAAAGCCTTGGAAACTAGAGCTAAGTGTCAAAGAGCTCGAGGGGTGCAGATGGGATGTTATTGGCCTCTCGGAAACTCACCTGCCTGGCTTCGGAGAATAACGATGTGGTGACATCATGCTTTCATACTCTGGCAGACCTGATAACAAACACCGACAAGGCATTGGCTTTCTCCTAACACGTAAAATGAAGCGCGCCCTCGTAGCCACATAGTTAGTCTCAGAGCGCCTTATGATGATTCGGCTGCGAGCGAAAGAACAAAACATCATCACCATCCAAGTGTACGCCCCCGACTCCTCAAGACCTGATGAAGAAGTTGACACCTTCTATCAACAACTTCAGTCTCTAACTGATGAAGTCCCAAAGAAAGATCTCCTCGTAGTAATGGGTGACTTAAATGCTATCACCGGAGAAGCCACACAGCCTGACAGTGATGTCTTAGGCAAATTCAGTCTTGGGAGGCGAAACGCAGGTGGCGAGCATCTACTTGAGTTCTGCGGGGATAATGATCTCTTTGTTACGAACTCAATGTTCAAACATAGAAAGAGAAGAAAGGCAACTTGGATATCCCCAGATGGAACGACAAAAAACTTGATTGATTATATCCTCATCTCAAAACGGTGCAAGTCATGTGTCACAAATACCACCGCCTTGCCTGGAAGAGACTTAGATTTAGATTCTGTTCATAAAATGAGCGCATTGGCGAAACTCCGCCTGAAAACCTTCCTGTGAATAAAAATAAGATCCTAAGTATCTACACCAATAAACTGAAAGAACCTATCACACGCACTACTTTTCTGCAGTCACTGAAAGAAAGTCTTGGTCCTATACTTGAGTCACTCCCGTCGACCATAACCCCTGACATCTTAGATGCCCTAGTTTAGAAACTGAACACAGCACTCATAGATAGAGCTAAGTAAATCTTAGGCCAAAAACCAAAAACAGAGAAGCCCTGTATCAAAGATGATTTTCTATATCTTTGTCACCAAACGTGACAGGTTTGCAACAAGCAGGACCAAGAAAGTAGGAACATATAAAAGCAGATACAGCGGACGCAAAACAAAAATTGAACTACCCTCAAAGATTATATACGTGAGAAGTGCTAGTTATGTGGTACGGTTTCAAGTCAGGAAAGAACCACAGAATATACAAAACAGTCAAAGAACTCTCGACGAAAATGTCAACCATCGCTACTAGCGTCCTGGACAAGGGCGGTAAGCTCCTCAGTAACAGCAAGGCTATTAAAGACAGATGGAAAAGCCCCTTCGAAGAGAAACTGAATCTGCTTCTTACTTGCAACCATAATAGGCTGTCAGGATTTTCCAAGCTGAAATGATAAGAGAGGTCATTCACAGTCTCAAGAAAAATAAAGCCCCAGGCCCTGATGGTATCCCTGCGTAGCTGCTTAAAGATTGGTCTCCTCTACTAGAGGACCTACTACATAAAGTAGCTGTCGCCGTGTGGCAAACAAGCCATTTTCCAAAAACATGGGTAAAGGCAGTCATTGTTCCGCTCCAATAGAAAGGCCCTAAAAACAACAGTGAGAAATACTGGTCCAAAAGCCTTAGAAGTCAACCAGCTAAAGTCATAACAAGGATCCTTCTAAACCGAATCAGAGCCATAACAGACCACATCATCAGCGACTATTAGGCTGGTTTTTGCTCTTGACGGTCTACCACTAACCAGATCTTAGTAGTGAGGCAACTCGCAGAAAGGTACCTTGAATATGGCAAAGAAATCCTTCAACTACTCATTTATTTTATGCAGGGCTTTCATATAGTATTGTGAAATGGCCTTTAGCATATACTAGTCAACTATGGTGTTCCTGAAAATATAGTCAACATAGCCAAAAATATATACGACAATTACTGTAGCAACATAGACAATTACTGTAGCTGTGTTCAGACCCAAAAAGGCCAAACAGAAGAGTTCGCTACAACTTTGGGCGTGCTACAAGGTTGCATACTTTCACCGCAACTTTTCAAGCTATTCTTACATGCCATACTGTCCCTGCTTGAGAACATTGTAGGAGGCACTGTTAACGGTACAAACATCGATACCCTAGATTATGCTGACGACCTTGATAAGCTAGCAGAAACTGATTCCAATCTACAAACCCAAGCCTCCAAACTTTAAACAGCCGCAAATAGCTTTGGTATGTTCATAAATTCAAAGAAGACCAAAGTGATGCGCACCACAAAAGACCCAAACCCATCCACTGTCCATGTCGTAGTAAGTGGCTGAGAAGTCGAATCAGTGACCAAGTTCGTGTACCTAGGGAGCTTAATATCATCATACAACAACTGCACCAACGACATAAAACGAAGACTTGCCCAAGAAAGTGCAAGCTTCAAGAGGTTACTCCCCTCTTTAAAAATAAACACCTATCAATGCAACTGAACCTTCGACTTTTCAACTCTCAAACCATACATGTTGCCATGTAAGCCTGCGAAACGTGGACACTGAAAGTCGAAGATGAACGCAGAATTTCGGCTTTCGAGACAAAATGCCTCCGATGCATTGCCGGAATCACATACCATGACAGAGTCTCGAACGAAGATCTTTGGAAGCAGCTAAAGCCGGAAACTACTATTCTCCGAAAAGTGCACCTGCATCAACTTAGGTGGCTGGGCCACATACAGGGAATGGAAAACTCGTGCCTGCCAAAAGTTGCCTTCGAAGGAAGGGTCCACGGTAGCCACCCACCTGGAAGCCCTAGGAAGAGATGGCGTGACAACTTCGGAGATGACCTCTTATGCCTTCCGAGACAAGCTGATGACCGGACTTTGTACAGGAAACTGATCCAGGAACGTGTGAAGGTGATATCCCCAACGAGACCCTTGAGGACGTCCTCATGGGACGTCCTCAAGGACGTCCTTGACTTGAGGACATAAGTCAAGTAGTGAAATAAAATAAAATAAGATGAAAATATAAGAGTTCAGAAAAAATTGGGCTATATATTTGCATAATAGGTGGGGGAGGGGGGTTGGTAAAGCACAGCAAATATTAAATACATTGGTACTTTTCAATTAGCTGGTACCCACGTGATAACACGAAGATAATATAGGATAAAAACCTGTTAGTCTGCAACACGCTAAACTGATAACCGGTACTAAACAGGGGTACTAAAATAAAACAAAAATAGGGTCAAAAAATAATGGTTTATGAACAAAATTATAAGATTACAAATTACAATTATGCGCCCAGAACGCTGTAATGTCGTGGCTTCGGTTTTTGGCAAATCCCAAATTGTAATTAACATCCTTGTTCATTCAATCACTTATCATTGCAGACAAACAGGTTCTTATCTGATCTTCGTATTATCGCGCGGGTACCCGCTAATTGTAAAGTACCAATGCGTAACCTAGCCTAACGTAGCTACCTTTTAGTCCTGTTTACCTTTTAATCTGTCACTTGTCTCTTGTCTCGCACTAAGCTGAAAGAAACTAAAGAAGAAACACAGAGTTTTACACAGGGTAAACTTGAGTGAGTGCCGTATAATATATAAGTACCAAAATTCTTTCCCCTTACGGAAATTAAAAAAACAAAACTCAAATAAAATTCTCAAAATTGGAAAGCCTTATTTTCCACAGGAGTATTTTCCGGTGGACATTTTCCCCGGGGGATGCGGGTAAACACCTACAACCAACTAATGACAAATTGTGACGCAACTTATCTTCGACTTTTCGACTTTTCGACTCTCAAATCATACCTGTTGCCATGTACGCCAACGAAACGTGGACACTAAAAGTCGAAGATGAACGCAAAATTTCATATATATATATGTAT
>NC_142812.1:14307996-14368410 GCF_049724085.1 Artemia sp. Qi Xiang Cuo | reverse complement strand
GTAATTCTGAAAAAATCCTGGGTTTATCCTTTGAGTGATACAATGACATAAACATAAAGCATATTGTGCTTTATTAAGGGTATATTTATTAGTATCTATTTCTCCTTGAAACTTGAAAATAAAGAGTAAAGGAGTTTGGGAGAGGGATTATTCTTAATGATTTTTGACTGTCCTTTAGAAACATATATTTTAGAGTTATTATCCTCTCAAACTTTAAGGGGGTAACACCTCAAGGTAGATGTATTTATCTTCTTACAACAATTCGGTATTTTTGACAATATTAGCTTTAACACCCTTTTACCCATTAAATTTTATTTTTATCAGAATTATTGCATGTTTTATCAGGATCAGGCCCCTTATTGTGATTTTTGAGCATGGACCCCTCTTCCCACTTGATAAATACTGACAATTCATACCTAGTACAACTCATGATAATTCTGAAAGATTAAAGGAATTGTTCTGAATATCAGATGGATGTCGCAAACCTGTATCAAAGTTAAATATCATAAAAAGTTAAACATACTAATCATTCATGTACCAAAACTAAACATCCCAGTTAAACATCAGTCTTAACCAAACAACCAAACATATACATTTTGAAATCTTTCAATATTTAAAACTTAATTTTTAATATTTAAATTTTGATATTTGAAGATACACAATGAATATCTAAAAGTTTGTGTGAGGCATTTAATATTTGCATTTCTCTGAAATTCTTGCAAATCAAGAACTTCGTAATTTTGAATATTTCAGGGCAATTAAGATTTCACGGTAGGGATACACAAGTCCTCTAAAAACTAAATCAATATTTTTTCTTTATTTATACTCCCCTCATTTTAAAACTGCAAAAAAGCACGAAAGTGGCAAAACGAAGCATCAAATTAATGGAACTCAACATGAAACTAATTACCTTGCTTGACAGCAGTGACATCAAAAAGGATAAGTTCTTCCATGTTTCAGCAGTTGAAGTAAACAGTCTGCTACTCCTTACAAATTTGAGGAATATATCTTCAAAACAGAGGAAGGAGAACACAGTCAAGAAAATAGATGGGAGGTACAAGAAAAAAGGATATAGATCAGACATATGCCATCATTAAAGACTCCTTTGTAGTCATTTCTAAATGTATACTAACAATCTGCAATAAAGATAGTTTTGGTTTAAACAGACTTTTGTTGGTCTTCCCAGAACCCTCCATTGCAGATCTTCAGTTCCAAGAAATTTTACATTTTGAAAATGAAAAATTAATTTATTTGTGATGTAAACAGATACTAATATTTTATGGTTTTAAAAAATTATCTAGATAGGTCGCAAATTCTGTGAAATTTTTTTTCTAACCCACCACCTTCACGGTATTTTTCTACAAGTTTTTTTTTTTTTATTATATAATGAAAAAAAAAAGGCAAAAAAACCTAAGAAAATTAAATAAATAGAACCTACAAAAACAAGTATACTCCAAAATTTCATACGAAAGTCATATGTATGTACAAGAACCATATCTAAAATGCATGTCAACTGAAACTGCCACTGCATCCTTACATTACACTTTAATGAATTCCTATCTCGTTTATATTCCTTTTCATCTCTTATTTTTATAAGACAGTTATGATTTTTTCCCTCCGAAACACCACAATAAAAACCATATAAAATTTCGATTTTATAAATATGATTGATTTAATATATTGGGTGACAAACAGTTTTATCTTGATACTTAATAGTGTAATCACAAGATTTCAAGTACGAAAACCATACCCATATTAACGTCAATTAATAAAAGAAACAGTGTCTGCCAATTTTGCGAACCTACCCACATTTCCTGTGGATCTTATGAAATTCATCTTAGAGACAAGGGTGACATATATAAACACATTCCCTATTCTGATTGAAAGGGAGATTAAACCCCAAAACTAAAGTGAAATACTTATTGTTAAAATTTGAGCAGACTAGGTAGTCTCTAGACCACTAATGTCATGCATAAATTTCGAACACATCAGACATAAAAACACGGTAGACAGAGTAGCTTGATAGCACCTTCTAGTGTTATAGTTCACATTTTTATGCTACCTATTTTTTTTTTTACCAAGGTATAAGTACCATGCACCCTGTGAAAGTTTTACTTAAATATAAATATTCCTCCAAAGTTCTCCTTAAGTAATAAGTAATTTTTGTAAATACTTTATTACTTAGGTGCTCAAGTATTTCCATAGTACTTCCATACGTTAAGTACTTACTGTACTGAAGTTTTACTTATAATCTATAAGTCACCACTGTAGAGTATCTACTTGATTTTCCGGTAGGTTCTGACAAAAACCATACAAGCAAGCTGAATAGTAAGACATACTACTTGTAGTTATCAGACCGGTTCAACTACCAGAAAGCTTCCATGCTAATATTTACAAGAAGAACTCATAGGTTAATAGTACTAAATAGTCTATGATAATGCTTTCTGCCAGTTGTCAGTGGTAACATGCTTGCCCTCAGATATCTAATTCGGAACCCATTCAAAAAGGTATCGAGCAAAGATTATGTAAATTGTTCAACATTTATTACAAACTACAACAGCTATTATCTGTATAAAAAAAGTAAAATCCATTTGTATTTAAAAGACTTCCATTTGAACTTATGAATTATTGTGCATTTGTGGGTTCCAAATTAAAAAAAAAAGAAATTTAATAAGCAAAAAAAACATCGGTAAACAATTCTCAATATTAAACTAAATTATGTGGCACCAAAAAGTTAGAGAAGATTTATCTATCCTTGGAAAGGATAGATGGCTTTGGGAACCAACAAAATTTAAATTGTTAAATTTTCTATGGACAAAAGTACTGTCAAATTCTATGAGTTTATTTTTCTTATGTTCCAAGAGTAAAACTACCAAAAATTACCATTAAAAAAAAAATGCAACCCAAAACTAACAAGAATTAAAATAGATAGCCAAGTCAAACTCAAAACTAGCACAAATCAAAAGGAGTATGGCTCGTAACACCCATGTCTTTTTCAAACCATAAAATAATTTTCACATTACTTAAAAAAAGATAACTGTCTATTGTCTTTTCGATACACATATTCAAATATATATTCATTATATCCTTAAAACTTCGTTATTTGTTTAAGTAAAAAAAGTGAAAAAAAATTACAATTTATTTTTTTTTCACTAAATTGCAAATTATGCTTATACGGGGAGAAGAAACTAATGAAAAAGTGGTGTTCTCGAATTTTAAACAGCCTAAACTTGAGTGAGTGGCGCACAATACACAAATACTAAAATCCCCCCCCCAGAAAAAAAAATTAAATAAAATTTTCAAATTTGTAAAGCCTTATTTTCCATGGGGGGTATTTACCGGGGGGAGTGTTTTCTGGGGGGATTTTCCGGGGGAGGGGGGGGGGGAAAACACCAGCCACCTCTTTTTGCATGGTTTGTTCTGGTTCTCTATGAATCACATAGTATTGTGATTGCAATCATATTTCTCTGAATTGTATGCTATAGTTTCTTTGTGACCATTGTTCAAGCATTGCATCACCAGAAAGGTAGCTAGCTCTACAGATTAACCTCACCTTCAGATGTTTGTGAAACTTTATTGCGGCATTGATTTGGTCCTTCAGAACATTCGTTGGACAACTTTAAAACACAGCTGAAATGGCCTTATTTTTATCTATTTTTCTGTCAATCTAAAAAAAAACTATCTATTCAATAAAAAAAGGCAAGTCAGCTGACTTTCTAGTTTACTCGTTAAAAGTAACTACAATTTTTAATTCAGTAATTCTCATAACTAATTCTTAGAACAAAAGGTTAATCCCCAAGAGTTTCAAATTTGACATAAGCTAGCTAACACGGAAACAACTTCGTCTGTTACAGCTGTAGTTTTGTTTTTTGAAAGGTAATGAGTTTAAAAAATACTTGACAACCATTAGTCACATATATATCAAAGGTAGGGGGCAATACAATAAAAAAAACTCTTAGTTGTTTTTCGAACCTATTTTTTGCTCCTCATAGTTTTTAGTCCCTGTTTGGAAGTCACTGCTTCTGAACGAAATCACACTCGTATTCCATTTTTCAAATTTTGTAAATATCTTCTTTGTATTCTGATTAGGATCCATAATAGATACATATCAAGAGTCTTTAAATTTCGCAACAAAAAAAGAAAGTCTAGTAGCTAAATTAAGAGTAAGATGCACGTCAGTAGTTGATTTTCCCCCTAATAGCATTTCATTTATATGAGTTCTTCAAAATTGTTTAATTATTCGGTTTTTTTATTTGTGCTAACTCGTGTGTGTGTCCTTAGTAAGAATATTAGACTTTGTTTCTTTTTTTTGTTTTCTTCTTTTTCGTTGAAGATGAGTTATTAATATATATATATATGTGATGTGTTCTATACAATATGTATACAATATGAAACCATATTATTTAAACTTATGCCTAAGAATTATGAACAGAAGTGAGCTATACAAAGCGTTTATTAGAATTTTATAAGGGGTTTTCTATTAAAAGTGAAATCATCTTCTCTTTTTGCTTAGTGTTTTGCAGAAGAAAAATATTATTAATGTTATTTTGCATTTAATGTCTTGTTTTTTCTTTTTTACTCATCTTGGGAGCATTTTTGTATATAGAGGGTACAAATAAATTATTATTATTATTATACCAGAAGGTTACTCATCAAAAAACAAACCCTTGTACTTTTGTGAAAACTGAATTTTCGTTTGGCTATTGGTGAAAAGTGTAAGTCAAAGGAGGTTTTCCATGTTTTTTTGTTAGTTTCATGATATTTGGAACCAGAGTAGGTAAAATTTGGGTTTAGCTACTTTTCACTATCTTGTAAAGTTGTAAGCTATAGAAAAGTAAACTTTCTGTAATGAATCAAGGGCAAAAACCTTCTCCAGGAAGGTTTAGCCTAATTTATTTGTTAATCCTTTTCATATTTCTAATTCTTAAATATTTGAGTATTTACCAAGGGGGCCTTTTGATAATTTGACAAAAAAACATTTTATCTTAGTTTTCAATTATCAGTTTCTTTGTCTCTGGGTTTAATATTAGAAATACATTGTCTGTTATTTCAATGAAATTTCAAAACATATTAATGTTTTTTTATTCTAATTTTAGGGCTTTTATTATCAGGTCTTTGAAACATCAAAGCCTAGAATGCGATTGAGCACAGTTATAAAACTGAAAACAGGGTAAATATTCATCAGATAATAATAGTTATCAAAAAATAAAGTGAACAAACTACTAGTTGCAATTTTTTATGCTATTTCTGAACATGATAATTGTCTATTTATCAAATTCAAGTTTGAGCAAGTTTAGAACCCATAAAAATATCTATCAATAGTTTGTTGAACACAAAACTATATTATAGAATTTGTTGGTAAAAACCTAGGGTTCCAGAGGTACATGAGGAAAAAAGTTAATAAAACAATTCTTACTTCATAATATTCAGAATAACTTTAGTTAACACACTTTGCAGGGGGGGGACCTTTAGTTTTACTTCTTTCACAGTCATACAATTTTTTTTAAAACAAAACTCTGAAAAATAAATATGCAACTACATTTTTCCATTTTCAAATTATCTATATATGCAATTAAAAAAAATCAGTGCCATCTAATATTTTTTCACAAAAACATATTAAAAAACAAATACTGATAAATTAGGTTAAGTTAGGTTAGATTAGTTAGATGGCAGTTGGGTGTTACTTTATAAACAATATTCAAGACTTAGAGAATACACAAATATTTGAAAATGTGATAAAAAACAGAAAATACAAGAGATATAGTAAAGATGAAGTTACTCCAGCAAAATATGTAGAAGAGGGTTATTCTGAACATCATTAAACATTAATTATTTTCATGAAGAATTTATTTATACACTACAGGAGCCCTGGGATTATGCCAATTTACTTAAGACGCACAATTGCACTACAAATCAATTTATTAAAAGTCATGTAATGAACAGACATAGGTTTGCAAAAATTAATTTGAATAAAAAAAATGAAAAATAAGTCCACTGGGTTTTCTTCTTTTTCTGGAAGATCACTTAAAACTGCTAGTTTACCTATATTTTGAAAAATATAAAATCGCAAGGAAACTTGGGAATTAGGATATTTACAAACATTTCTGAATTTTTATCTAAAATAATTGTGATAATTCCGTGTTTATGGTTTACAAAACCTTAACAGACTTTATTTTATAATGAAATAGAACGTCTGAAATTAACTTTTTAAACCTTTTTATGACAAAAACAGTAAAAGCTCCTCTCAAAGAAAGATATATTTTTGAAGCCAAAAAAACAGAATCATTATTACCAGCAACCCCCAGGAGCTTTAAAACTTGTCAAGGGGGTGTCAACAATACATTATAAAATAATATAGTAATAGATAAATTATGAAAAACAAAAAAAATACTAACATCCTGATCATCTTTTAAAACCTTAAAAAAAAAAAATCAATTTTAATAATACTATAATACGCAAATATACCAAAATAAATTAAAATCAGAACTTTACTTATTATTTTAAATAATATGGTATTGAGTATTTCAAATAATAATTCTTACCATAATCATAGAAAATATTAAACACGCTGAAAAAATCATTGGACTGTTAATCTCTCCCAAAGATAAAGTCTGGTGATTCAGGATCATGGATCTCAAATTGATCTAAATGTCAAGATTGATTTAACATATGAGATTTGTACAATGTTACAGTGTGAGAACTAACCAAATACTAATTTCATAGTTAAATATTTCGCAGTATTTTTATATGCTCATAGATGTTCCACACTGAATCCTGGGGTTACAGGCCAACCAAAAAAATGAACAATGTTATTTCGACGAACTTGTACAGACCTGACAACAGAAGCAAATGTATAAAGCCAACCACTACTGAAATAAATCAATGCTTTCAGTTTAGGGTAAAAGTACTGATGATTTCACAGCACAATTTTGGAACCTCTGTCAAAATTTACCTTCAATATGGAATAACTATGCTTAGCTGTGACTTGGAGCTACATGTCTTGAAACTGTTTTTGTATTCCAATGATAGGAAACGTTGAAACAATATCCAGTACACCCAGATAAGAAAAGAACATTTAATAGTCAGTTTCCTGTTTTTGATAAGAAAAGAGCTCTTGACAATTTTTCAGGTATGCAGTGTTCAAACTGCTGTTACTTTGTTATTTATTGCAAAAAAAAATTTGGGATTAGCACCAATGCATCCAGATAAATCTGATTTTATCTGAATTCTAGTCACATTAGCTTTTTCTTGCTAAAATTTAATTAAAATGGCAACAAATATTACATTTTTTTTTACAAAAACTGTCAAATCATTGGTACATTTACCCTATAAAACTTTAACATAATGGATTTTTGGATGGGATAGTAAGTTTGATATCAATGTTTTAACCCTTTTTATACAAAAAAACATAGAAAAAAATTATCATTTTCAAGGGTAGAAAAAGAGCTTAAAACTGAATTTGCTAGAAAAGCAATTATTATATTCAGAAAGAGCATAAAAAAGGGTATCTAGAGGTATGTACACTATATTTGTAGACCAATAACATGAACTACTTAAAATTACACAGTCACAGTTTAGTTGTGCCTAATTTAAGCAGAATACCTATTCTACAAGAATTAACTTTTAAGAAACTAGGGTCTTTCTCTATAGGTAGAAGGAGCCGAGTTAGGTAGTTTAAAATACCTTCCCAGGACATAAGTTAGCCTTTAGACACAGGAGCATAATCTAGTATGGGGCAGGGGGGGCAACTGTCCTTCCCGGACCTTGGTTTTTCCCCAAAGCTGAGTTTGCCCCCCCCCCTCTCCAGCTTAAATTTACTCATTTCAGAAATCTTGTCAAGACTAACATAAGCCTGGAAAATTCAAGGATCAACAGAAATGATCTGTTTCTCTTTAGTATATATTTACTTTTATAAAGCTATACAGTAGTCTATATTTTTAACTTTCTAGTGGGCCATATAATTTAGCTACGATGAAAGTGGAAAAACCGTTTTATGTCTTTTTTATACTCTTTCATAATTCAAGATTTGCTTTTTGGGTTAGTTGCAATATTTTGTCTTTACAAGGGTCCCAAAGGTATTTAATTTTTGTTAACACACAGAGAAGTTTCAAAACCAGTTAAGGTATTGAAGAGGGGTCAAAAACATATAACCAATTTCAGAATACGTGTTTCAAGAATAACATATTAAAAAAATACTGGTGTATAAAAATTCAAACCTTGTTTATTTGGCAACTGAGATATAAACTGTTTTCCAACTGTTTCAAGTTTTCTGTATGCTGTCAACAAAATGACATTTATTTTTTAAATTAAAAAATGTTCTTTTTAAATTTCTGTTTTTTTTCTATTTCTGGGTATTTTCGGGCTATGTAGGGAGGGAGGAAGGCAGAAACGGGAAGGGGGCCACAAAACATAGCTAGGATGACAGTGATACATCCTTTGATGCTTTGGTAATAACTTGGGACTACCAATGGTCATAAAGAGAGATGTTAAGAAAACAATTCTTGCTTTATAAAATATATAATTAATATAATCAACGTATTTTCCAAGGGAAGAACATTTATCTTCAAATCTTTCCTCTTTTTCCAACTAAAAAAAGACAAATAAGAAAAAGCTATGCAACCTGTTCTTAAGTAGGTTTACCCATAATTAAAAATTCGGTTCTATGAAATTTATGAATTTCATAGAACCTATACATTAGCAGAGCATATGCCCCCAACTTTCGAATGTGCAAATATTTTACCAAAATTGAATTCTGAATCTAAATAAAACCACAAGAAATTTAATTCAACCCCACACTATATCAAACACAAAGTAAAAATTTACATATCATGGAGTTGAAATTCATTTGAGCTTAAAATGAAGTGAGTATTTCTATTCCTAATACGATATTATGTCTATATTTGCACACTACGGGGGTGGGGGTATAAGCTTTGTTGGACACCCACCCCTCGACAAAATCTTTTGAATTGAAAAATCCTACAGCCCCTTTCAGAGTAGTATTGGTCCAGTTCCTGCTTGAACAAACTCAATGAGTAGGTATTGGTGACTTCAAAGGGACCCTGTTCTAGTGTTGTGTTGCTTGATGCGTGAAGACCAAATGGCCAATGTCCTTTTGGAACCTCTCCTTTAGAAGCTTGAGGTTGTGACCACAAAGGTTTGTGCAGCTGAAGCTGAGAACATTGGCAGCCTGGATGTTTTGTAGGCATTGTAGCAAAGCTTGTATAACTCAATTAGGTCTCCTTGGTGCAGTTGATAAGCTAGTGAAGGCATTTTGAGCTTGTGGAGCTTATCTTTGTAAGGTAAGTTTCTCAGAGTTGGACAGAACTTTGTTATTCAACTTTGAACTTTTTCAAGAGCTTTGATGTCTTTGTTGTAAAAGGGACATCCACTGCAATGATCATATTCAAAAATTGGCTGCACTAAAGCTTTGTAGAGCAGAGAAAGGGTTTTATCATTCCCAAAAGTGAATTTGTGCCTTAAAAATCCAGCAAAACAATTTGCTTTCCCAATAATGCTGTTGTAATGAGCTTGGAAGTTGAGGTTGCTGTCAATGTCTACACCCCAGTTACACTTCTCCTGGCAAGATGTGATTGGAAAGTTTACTAGTCTATACTCATAGTGGATAGTAGGTTTCCTTATCATTAGCTTATGGATATTGTTGATATTGATTACATCAGCAGGTTGGACACTCAACTATTGAGCTGGTCAAGGTCTTCTTGCAGAGACTGTGCATTTGCAGCAGTTTAGATTACTTTATACAGGTTGTTGTTGTATGTATACAGTGGAATCTCTGAGTTGATGCCTTCTGCTAGATTATTGAGATACATGTTAAATAAAAGAGAGCCAAGGCCCAGGCCAAGGGGAACACCACTGATTACTTCTGCTTCAACTGTGATTAAAACTGCATCTACTGATACTGTTTGAGACCTACCAATAATAAACAATATAATCCAAACAACTGTGATTTCCAGACCAGGGTTGTAGAGTTTGAATGAGAGGTGACAATGAGATATTTTTTATTAGGCCTTTTTAAGATCTATGTAAACTACATTGAATTTGATCATCCTTGTCTCCTTATAACCAGTATTGGTTCAAAATTTATACTGGTCCTTTTTATAAGCTATTTTGCTATTTAAATAAAATATCTTTAGGGTCCCTTTGAGGGTTAAAGATGCAAATAGACTAGCACCAGAAGCAAATGCTTGTTATATGCCTGAATCAGCATATAAAAAGGCACTGAATAGTGTATTCACTTTATATCTAACTCAATCATATGATTTGGCAGCTATTTACCCACTTGCAATTGTACTGCATAGCTCACATTTTGGCTTTTATCATCATTTTCACTTGATTCTGGAAAATTCGCTCCGATTTTGCCCCTTCCCCCCAGGAATTTGTAAAAATTACACCAGTATGTGGACCCATAACTGTAAGTTTTATTTTCCTAACCTAACCCCTTTCCATGACAGTAATTAGTAGCTAAACTAGAATTTTACTCCCTAAGTGTAATATTATTGCTGTGTTTTTGTATTTTTATTAGAATATACATACTTTTCAGAAAGAGATTTTTCTACTTGAATTACTCTCTGAATAAATCTTTACAATTTTTAATTTTTTTGTTGATTTTATTTCCTCTTGCTGTTTATGGATTGCTAAATCCAATTTTTGTTCTGCGACACTCTGTCTCAGCCAAATGGTCGTCAATATGAAGTTCTTTTAGCAGCAATTTATATGGGCGCCCATAAGGGGGCGAGGGGGCGCCAGCGCCCTCCTGGCTGAATGACGGTGTCATATATTTGTATTCATTTAAAAAACTTTTTCCATCGAAAAGTTTTCAGAGAAAAGTACAGAGTTCCAACGAGTCAAAAATAGTAAGAAATAAAATAAAATATTGTGCCAGTCAAAAAACTATAAAAAATCACCATAAAAAAATAAATTAACCGATGAAAAAAAAATCAACTAGAAATCGTAATGAAGAGTATAATCAAACTCAAAATGACCAAAAATTTATAAAACTAGGGTTAAAAACCCTTCTTTCTTCTTAAGACCTGAAGAAAAATTAGATTTTCCTGAAAAAAAATGACCCTCGATAGTCTGTTTTATACACTTATAGCAATATTTATTCCTTAAAATAAAAAAGGATAAATAGAAATGAGTGAAAAAAAGTAGTTCTACTTATTTAAGTAAAAAAAGTGAAAACATGTAAATGCATTTTTTTTCATTTAAACATACATTGTTTTCTAGTCTAGAAAAAACATAGAGGTTATCAGCCCTACCAATGCTAGTTTTTGCTCGTTTCGAGTTTGACTCTGCTATTTAATCTAATTTCTGTTTATTGACAGTTTCAGTTATTTATAGATAGTGATTTGTGATAGTTTTACGCTTGGAGGATTACTTGACTTCATTTTTGCCCAGTTTTTGCTTATTGGAACTCATTAGTTTTCTTTGAAAAACTTGTTTTATGGGAAAAAGTTTTTTAGATGAATTTATGTTTGCTTTCTATTGACAAGGTCATTTTCATGAAATTTTTTCTTATATCTTTCCGTTTTTTTCTATAAGATTCTAGTTTGACATAATTTTGAGGGTTTGACATGCCCAGTGTCCCTTTTTGACACGCGATTATTATTGTTCCATGTTAAGATTCGCCGAGGAAACTATTCAATCGATCGAATCGTTTTACGACAGTCTACACGATCGTAGGTGCACCCCCGATGAATACAGTTTTGCTAAAAAAATGTGGGCAGAAGGAGGGTGCAAAAAATAGCTTGACTACTGCAAGCTGTATTTTTCAAGTGATATGTTAACTTTTTTAGACTTTATGCGTAAACCTACAGACAAAATATACGGAGAATTTAATCTTTCTTCGGGGTATTATTTTCTTCTCCTCATCTGGTAATGGACCTCATCCTAAAAATTAGTGGGGAAAAATTTGGGCTAATCACCGACATCGATCAGCACCTGTTCATTGAGAGGTCAATGAGGGGTGGATAAGTTTTTCATGGGGATCGTATCCTGGAAACTGATCCAACTGGAGAGAAGACGGGGACAAAATCGGATGCAGTTTTCCTTGATATGAATTCTCTCTACCCCTCGGCCATGTCCCATTATGTGCTACCCTTTGATGACTATAAATGGCTCAATGACCCTCAAGCTCTCCATTTCCCCAATATTGACAGTGCTGAGGAGAATGGGCCGGTTGGATGGTTTTTTGAAATTGATGGAGAGATACCAGTTGAGCTTCACGATTCAGTAAAGGATTTTGTTTTCCCATGCATCAATAGACCTGTGACAAGGGACTCTTTGAGCCCCTGCAAAAGGCATTTAGTCGAGGTGGACGGATTGCATTGGTCACCTTCAAAACAAAAACTTATTGCTGACCTTCTGCCAAAAAAAATATTGTTGTACGTCATGTGGCTTTTAAATGAATGCACAACAACGGTTTCAACGTCAAAAAGGTTCATAGAGCCCTCCAGTTTAGCCAAAACCCTATTTGAAAACGTTTGTTGACACCTTTGTCAAAAAATGTTCTGAAGCGCAAACAAAAGCCTATAAAAATTTATAAGCTCATATTGAATTCGGCTTTTGGTAAAATGTGTCAGTGACTGCAATAGAGAGCATTTTGTCATCGGTACAAATTCCACGCCAGTTGGTTGATCGAGTGTTGTTCAAAATTAAAAACCAAATATGATCCTTGGCCTGATCTCGGGGTCCTTGAATAGAAAAAAAAAGGCGTTCTGTCACAGCATTTAATACTGATGCTGTCCATGTGATTCATGAGATCTCTAAAGTACCCCAGCTATAATTCTACAACAGTTTTACTAATCTACAGGGGCCGGAGAAGGGGCAAGTAGAGGTCTGCTATGGGGACACAGATTCTCTACTGCTAAAAGTACAAACCCCAAACCTAATTGATGATTTGGCGCACGGTGAAATTATCAGCTCACGGATGGATTACACCAATTGGAGTGGGCTTTACCCAGAGCTAGTGAAACTTCAGGCGCCTATTCAGCTCGTGACCCGGGGGGGGGGCGGCCGCCAGTGGTGGGTGCACCGCCACTACCAAAGTTATCTTTTTTTTAACTTAGAGCAGATTTTTTTTTGTAAATATACATGTTGCATTGAAAAGAAAAAGTGATAATATTTAGTGTATTTTTTCATTAAATGTTGCATTGAAAAGAAAAAGTGATATTATTCAGTGTATTTTTTCATTAAATGTTGTATTTTTTGTAAATAAAGTATATTTATTAAAGTGCTTTTTCTAGTGCATTTTTTTATTATAAATTAAACTAGTGTATTTTTCTTTGTTTTCTGTAAAGTGTTTTTTTTATAATACAGGAAATATGATTCTTCATTGATTTTGTTCTTCTCATTATTATTCTTCAACGGACTAGTAGGGAAATTATTTAGTCATTAGACAACTACAGTCTACAGTTAGTGGTCCAGGTGAACTGTTGAAGGGAACATGTATCAATTTAAAACACCATTCAGATCATTTCTGTGTGGGCCGCCAATGTCGGGCAGAACAACACTCTTAACTAAAATAAGAAAATATTGTGATAAAATGTTAGTGGAAAAGCCGAAAAAATCTTCTATTGTTGCAGTGTTTGATAGAATTACTGTAAGAAAATAAAATCAATTGGGCAGACGAAATTGGTTCAGAATCAATTCATACGGGAAGTTGCTCCTTTAAATATTATTGAACCAAACTCTTGGCTGATTATTGACGATCTGGCTGAATCTATTGAACAACGGTCCCAAGAAATGCTGCAATTGGTCACTGTTCGCTCTCATCATGAACAGATTTCAATTACTGTGGTTCTACACAATCTCTTTCATCAGAGCAAATGTATGCGAACACTTGCATTGAACTGCACTTACTATATCATCTACAGAGTTGTTCGTGATTCTAGCTCGCTAATAACTCTCAATAAACAAATCTATCCAGGCCCCCCAAATTTCTGCTCTCAGCGTACAATCAGGCAACCAACAAACCCTACGGCTACATCCTATTGGATCTTAATCAAAATACACCCGAGGATTTGCTTGTAGTCAAAGATATTTTTGACAATGAAATTACAGTATATCTACCCGTGAACAGTAAAAAGACCTATTAGTCGCTATCATGACACTGAAGAAACTACATGAAAATAGACATTTATTTTCAGTTCTAAGCACTTCAAAACCTCCACTTAGGAAAACCATACTCCAACATTGTATTGACAATGATTTCATTAATCTAATATCTGAACTTTGTTTAAATTTGACCGAGGGCAATGTTCAACTGCCAGAACTATTTAAGCAACAGGCAAAGCAACATCTTTTTTTTGTACTTACATGGGTCTTTAAAGAGAAAGTAAATAAATTTAAAAGAAAACGACTGTTTCAGGCAGGCGGTAGCTTTTTCACACTTTTACTGCTGGTAACTGCAGGACCTGTAAACAGTTTTTTGTAGAGAGAATAGCAAAACCCTATAAATTGACTCCAATAGAACTCACTCTCTAACCCGTGGAACACTTTGAGGACAATCTCAGTAAATTCATTGACAACGAGAATATTGAGGATGATAAAAAACTGCGTTTACTTCAAGATGCACTTCGCGAAGTGGACAGACATAAGCCCTATCGTGCGAAGACCAGTGGTATTGATCGAAAAAAAGAATTATTTCCTCGATAGTCTGCTGCTGCTGCTGCTGCTGCTGGAAAACCATTAATTAAATAGTATTTGTATTCATTTTTATCTAATATCGTAAATATATGACCCAAATAATAGGGTGAAAAATTTACACGACTCATAACTTATCTCATGGAAAGTGGTCAAGATCATATTCAAGTTGATGGAAATGGAAGAGATTATAATTCAAGGCAACAGCTATAATCTACTTGATTTTATCTATTATATGATCAAAAATCGTAAAGGACTATTATCATTTGACACTCATCTATACAACTTTCTAAATACATTAAACTCCCCCAAAAGCCTTATTAGCAATAGGCGAATTCTAAAAAAATTAAATGAACATGCACCATTGTCAACACCATTAAAATATGAAGAAGAGGAAGAAGATTTTGAATCAATTTTGGAAAATACTAGCACACCTAGTGGAAACTTTACAATAAGGAGAAGCAGCACACCATTGATAGCTAGACAAAAGCAAAGACGTATCAAGTCAACATCACCACAACCACCACCAATCACCAGTATACAAAAGGGTAGCAGACGTTACACTACACGTTTACATAAAAAATGGTTGAAGTTCTGAAACGTGTTTATGAAAATATTGGTGAAGTGGGGAGTTTAAGTTCCTCCACCACTCTTTCCAAAGTCACTGGTGTTCACGCTAATAGTGTACAAGACTAATGAAAAGTGTACAATACAAAATGAATCAAGTTACACTCTGCATAGAAATCATAGACTTCGTGCTAATCATTATCAAAAAACTAAAGCCTTTTTCCCATTGCATATAATGCAAGCAGATCTCCTAACTCTAGATGAGATTCAAAGACGTTATAATAAACCGTATAAGTACATTCTACTTGCAATCAGTGTTTTTAGTCGCTATGCATATGCTGTTTCATTGCGCTCGAAGAGAAGTGTTGAAGTTGCTCAGGCCATTGAAAGTATTCTCGAACAGGATTCGTATAAAAAAATTCAAACAGATCGTGGTAGTGAATTTGTTAATCCCCATTTTGCAAAAGTACTAGTGAAATATAATACACTGTTCTATCATAGTCATAGCCCTATAAAGGCTGCATTAGCCGAACGTGTATCAGAACTATTCGACTTTTAATTTCAAGATATTGTACATTGAAAAATACACCGGCTTTTATTCATGATTTAGATAAAATCTTGTTGATTTATAATCAACGACCTCATCGATCATTTTCCAATTCAACCTCAACGGAAGTTCATCATTCTGATCATGATACAATTGACACTTTTTTTAAACAATATTCCAATGAAACGAGTGTCAAGAAGAAAAATAAATTCAATGTTGGTGATACTGTTCGAATTAATAGAACAACTAATGTTTTTGAAAAGGGGAATTACTTGTGATCTACAGAAATTTTTAAAGTGCTAAAAATCCTAGACACTAAACCCATAACTTATCGTTTGCGCTATACCAAAGATGAAGAGATTCTTGGCGGCTTTTATGACTATGAACTACAAAAAGATAAAAATAATAGTGAAATCTATCAAATTGAAAAGATATTAAAGACTCGTACTCGCAGGGGTAGGAAACAGTTACTTGTTCTGTGGCTAGGATACAACTCTGATTTTGATTCTTGGATCGGTGTTGAAGATATGACAATGCCCAATGATTTCTATGTAACTCTTATGTCCAATGTTTCCGATCCTCTCTACAACGACTTGAATAGGAGAAGTGATTTTTGGACGAAACTCTCCCCCGCCATCAAATTCGACGGCGCGTATGAAGTGGCTCTTGTCGATTGTATTCTCAAAATAACCTATGACATCCTGAGAAAGGATCGTGTGTATGATATAAAAATTATACCATTCGATTGGTCACTCTTTGTCGACTATGAATGGGTTGAAGCACTTAAATCTAGCGAATATCCACATGCCAAATTGAAATACATTGAATATGATGATATGAGAGATATGCGTCGTGAAATCACTAGAAAAATCTCATATCGTAGGAAGGATACATTCCATTTTAATTATTCATTGGAACACGATAGGATTTACATTACCTCACCTGTTGACACTGAAATAATTATTCTCAATGATAATATGAGAGACGTTCTTGGCTTTAAACAGAATATGATCAATGGGAAAAATGCTGGGACTGTTTACGGGATTGATCAAGTTATTTTTGCTGATTATCCACCTGGTTTCGCCTCGGACTCTTTCATATTTCTGTATGCATCTTTTGTGGAAACATCGAGAGTCGGTAATTCAAATGTACCCCTCCTACGTGTTCTTGAACAAAAAACAACTCATGAAATTGTTCATCACTATAATATAAAGCATCTTCAGTATGTTCCTGTAAACACTTCGTATTTGGAACTCTGTCAGTTAACACTAAGAAGTGAATTGGTTGATCCTCTAGCAATGAAAAAAGGCTTAGCAGTGATTACATGTCATTTTCGACCCATTGTCAGCGACAGTACAATCACCTAAAATAAACAATAGGAGAATTCCATTTGTCTGTCCCGATATCGATTGTTATGTTGGTGCTCTGAGTCTCCGTCAAATAGGCAATGGATTTGACTACTACAAGGGGCGTACTAAAATGTCTGGCTATGGTCTTGGTAGCTGGTTTGCTAGGCTATTTCGTTCTGCACTACCCCTTGCCAGAAAATATCTTGTACCTGCTGCATCAAATTTTGCTGCCTCCACACTACAGGACTGGGAGTCGGGCAAGAATTTCAAGGAGAGTGTTAAGGTAAATATTAGATCTTCAGCAAGAGCCGTTGGTGAGCAATTAAAATCTCGGCAAAATGGGGAGGGATTGAAAAGGACGCGTGCGCGTCATTCACTTATCAGTCTCAACCCAGGCGGGAAGCGAAGGACATCAACAAGGACTTTGAGGAATAAAACAAGGAAGACCAATTAGCAGCAGAAGAAGAAGACAAAGAAAAAGATTGCTAGATCAAAGAAGGACTTCTTCCCTTAAGATGACTTATCTCCCCCACAAGGAATCATATCCATCAATTAGTTCCTCATTGAATCTATTCAATGCTGAAAATGTTGATGTCAGTGTCAAGTATAGCTACTATGAACAATTTCATCCCCAACGACCCCTCTCGGAAAATATACACTTTCAAATATTTTCCAATGAAGACTATTTCATTGATTTGTCATCAACATTTATTGATTTAAATGTTGTGGTGAAGAAAAAGTCAGATAATGTAACTCCAACTGCTGGCGACTGTCTCTATTATGAAAACTGTATTCTACAAAATCTGTTCAAACAAATTAATGTATTTATTAATGGTACATTGGTGAGCACTAGCAATAATTTATCATACAATTTGTGATGATGACACCAAAGGCATACAAGGAGTTGAGAGGGCAATCATTGGACTATGAATATCGACCAGGTGTTGATACTGACGGTCAGTTGACTACTGCAGTGACCCAAGAGTTTCATCTGGTTTGAAAATTACATCATGAGATATTCAACATATCCCAATGGCTATCCCCCAATGTCAAGATTGACATAAAGTTAGAGCTTGCCCCATCGAATTTCATTTTAAGAAAAACACTTCATGCAGCACCCGATACAAATGTCATTATCACATCGGCAATTCTCCACGTCCGAAAACAACAGGTTATGAGCTCTGTTGCATTAGCAGTGGAAAAGCAAAGAGCCAATGGTAACAACATTAAACTTCTTGTCCCCCATACGATCACCAATCAACGTCACATTGCCACCAGCTCTCGTAGCTATAGCGATTCATCATTTATCAATAGAAAAATCCCATCAAAATTGGCTTTGTCCTTTGTGAAGAGTGGCAGTGCCGTTGGATCCTGGACTGAATCCCCCCATGATTTTAATTTTTTTGGTCTATCTAGCCTTGTGTGCAAAGTGAATGGTATTCCACTGTACACTCTACCATTTGACAAAAATCCTATAGAACTCTGTACGAGTTGATCATGCAATCTCTAGATCATGACTCTCAACTATTTGAAAATGGAATAACCGATTCAATGTTTTCAAAAAATCATGGGGTAATTGTTTTGGACTTGTCGGGGATTCAGGATATGAGCACAGTACGAACAGGGAATATACGTTTAGAGTGTACATTTGCCGATGCTCTGACTGAGAGTGTCACGCTAATATCTTTGAGTCAATTTGAAACCTATTTGGGAAATCACACCCAATGGAAATGTTATTCTAGACACAGAGCCATGAACACAACACCAAATAATCAGCGTATTTAGTATGGATCCAAACATGTCCCAGTAAAATTCCTATTGCATACCATCGGACTTCATTGAAAAAATTCCAAGTGTTAACAATACCCTAATCATTGTTAATAACAGTCCATCTACATTGAAGACTGGCCATTGGCTATGCATCTTTCAAACGGCAAAGAATATTTAATTTTTGATCCTCTTGGCCTATCGTATAAATTCTACATGCCATACATCAGCAACTTTATGGAAATCAGTGGGAAAACCATTATTCAAAATCAACGAAGAGTACAGGATTTAACGACCAAGACATGTGGCTTTCATACACTACTCTTTTTCATGTTTAGATGTCGTGGCTATACCTACAAGCAGTTTCTCAACATCTACGTTGACTTACCTCGATTGAACGACTTCCTAGTGAAGAATGTACTTACAAGCATATTTGATTTTGGTTTTAGTGCCCCACGAATAAAATGTTCTAAAAATGTATGTGAAATTGTTTATTAATAAATGATAAAAATTTATATACATAATAAAAGGACTTTTCTACTCTTTAGATTTCATCTTCTACTAGGTATAGGTATTTGTCGACAACAACTAGTGCAGGTAGATTATCCGAATTCACAGTATACCGATCCTGATGTAATGCAATGTCAGGGTCACATTTTCTACAATAGAGTTTAACTTCACTCTTGTCATATCTCTTTGTATAGTCAATGATACTACTCTCATTCATTCTATAGAATTCACATGTTTCAATTTGCTTATTTGAAGTAATGTCAAAAATAGTGTCCTCAAGTGGCGAATCACATTCTGTCACAGCCAAATAAAAATCAGTGGGCTTATAATCGTAGTAGTCATTGTCTTCACGACGATGACGTAGAAACCAAATTCTTTTGTTGTTCCAACAGTTGAATCGCTGACCCGATTCCTCCTCCCAGAACAATCTAAAACCACGACGATACCAATCTCGTAGCAATAAAGTAAAATCACGCTTAGGATTCTTTCCAATAATACCGGGATATGTATTCTCCCACTGATTAAATTTATCATAGTGGCAATCGGAGCATAGGTGCCCTCTAGGATGAGATTCACACACCTCTTCATGACAGAAATTACAATCTTTAATTTGTACTGCATATCCTTTATGCAATTTACATGGGTTGCATAATCTACACTTTTCATCATACTCATCAATCATTGTGCAATTCTCACATGATGACCAGCTCTTCAGTGTGTACATACATAGTGGGCATGTATGGAAAATTTTTTCATGTGTTGACACTCTCACTGCCACAATGAAACTGAGCTACCAACAACAACAAATTGAGTGGGATAGACAGAGGAGTAAATACCTCCAATGTCTCTGATTGGCTCCCTAAAAAACAGATGTTGGCTCAAAAACCAGTCTTTTTGAAAAACATGGAGTTGAAACTCACTTGTGTGGGGAATCCCCTATCAAAGTGATATCTTGTTTGTATTGTTTAGGAACTGGTGGGGAATCCCCGCTCGTTTGGAAAGGTACCAATGAGCGTAAAGTACCCAAATAGCATAGGAAGGAACATAATCTGCTTGAATCCATAAGTAAATGCTCTGGAAAGGTACCGAGGAACATAAGGCAAGCAAATTAATAAGTACACGCTCTGGAAAGACACCAATGAACATAAGGCAAGCAAATCCATAAGTACATGCTCTGGAAATGTTTTTCCTATAGGGGCAAGCGAATAGCATGGTAATTCCTATTGGGGCAAGTAAATTCCATAGATACACCCTACTAACGTAAACTAAGTAGTTTATTCAGCTTTTTACTAAGGCTGTCAGTAATGAATTACTACATGACCACAGTATTGCACTGTTAACACTTCGGATGGATGATGGTGAGTTTAATAAGTTCGTATTCTTTGCCAGCTTTACCGTTAATATTAAAGTGTATATCCCCCTTCCACTTCTTGATATGGTCGTCATAAAGTGCAACAAGGTGCACTAAAAGCACAATTTTGGAGACATTTTTAGAATGCAAAGGCTGTACAGGAGGCATGAATAATAGATTTAATTAGGGGCTCATTTATAAACTAATTTTTACATTTAATTGCTCTTTATAAATTTGACTTTATAAGGCTTTGATAAAATGCCTCATGGCACCCAAAAAGTGCACTTTGGAATGTTTTTTCCTTTTAAAAATAAAAATAACAAAAACAGATGCTGTCCAACTAAAAAAACTCGGCGGACAAATTTCCCTCACCCCTGCGGAATCCCTCCTCTATGGAGAATCCCCCTAGAAATGTTCCTTACATTTGAAAAACCAAAAGTAATTTTAACTTACGCGTTGAGCACTGTTTGATTAAGAATATCCAGAAAATCTGAATGATTCTTGTCAGCATTCTGGTAAAAACCTTACATTAATTAAAATTTACCAGGGATGCAAATTGGAGGGAAAAAATGACACATAGTTTGAAAATTACCTTCCCCTTTGTATCTTAGTTAAAAACAAACGAAAGCTGGAAAAATGATACATAAGTTTTTTTTTGTGTAAATCAGGGTAAGCCAGGTATATGTTTCTTGAAGAGAGGAGGGGAATCCTTGAACGTTTCTTTTGTCTAAAAGTCCCTTCACCAGACAAATCATGGTCTGTTAGTGCTGAATATTCAAACTGACAACAATAGATAACGAGTACGAGCTGATACCGCTTATGTGTGAGCTTAAAATTCCTATTGTGTGCGAAAAACATCTATATATTGTTCGGGTTCACTTTATCCTACTTGCAACAAACATTTCGTACAGCATGCTGATGCAGAGATAAATGTCAAACAAGTAGCACTGGCGTTAGGTGAAATGCGACAAATAACAGCAATAATTCTAAGCATATTTATGTCAATTTTTTTTGGAATTGGTTAAAAGAAATATTTAGAATAGCAAAAATAGCAAGAAGTCAGCATGGTATTGTACAAAGAGGTAGTTCTATATTTATGGGTTAGTAACTGAATCGAAAAAGGAAAGAAAAGGAAGTTATAAGCGCTCACTAGTCGTTTCAGTTAAGATTAAGAGAATTTAGAGCTATATTTGGAGTTTTGATTTAAATAATGGAAGAAAACAACGAAAATAATTAAATGATTTTCGGAGCTGACCCCTCCCCCTACTAACTTTTATGACTAAATTACGACTGATTTGACCTATCTAGTATAAATATCAGAGGCAACGCTATAGCGTTGCCTATAGTAAAGGCCATCTGGCTCCAGTGATTTATTATTTTTTTTTATTTTGTCCCAGAGGCACTCATATGGAAAAGGTCGTCATATAAACTTCAAAGGGGGCTAATTCAATTGGAAATCAAGAGTTCTAGTGCATATTTTGAGGGTCAAAATTGATTGGTAGTCAACTAACACCCCTTCTCCGCCCTACATTTCCCCAAACACATCCAATGAAAATTTTTAGATAGCCATTTTGTTCTATGTAGTTGATTTCCATATAGAAATTATGTTTTTGAGGAGGAAACTCCCCAAGGCCCTCAGGGCACGGCTTGTAAGTTAGGCCGTGGGGGCATGGGGCCTAAAGTTTTTACAGAAGGCTTTGTTGTAGAAAATTCGAAAAGGACTCATTCGATTGGAAATTCAAAGGGCTAGCGTCCTTTTTAATATTTAAAAGTGATTGGAGGGCAACTAACCCCCCTCTCACGCTCACCTTTTCCTCAGTCCCATCCAATCAAAATTTTAAAATAGTCATTTTGTTCAACGTAGTTGAAACTTCTGGAGATTAGGTCTTTGTGGATGACAAACCCACAGCCCTCAGGGCAAGGGTTGTCAGTTATGCCCTAGGGGAAAATAAGGTTTTTATAATAAAACATTGTCTTAGAAACGTCAAAAAGGGCTCATTTTATTGGAAATCTAAATGGCTATATGCCCCAAGGACATAACTTATACTCCTTGCCCTGAGGGCTCTGGGACGGGGGTTGTAATCCTCAAACACCTAATTTCCATAATTTTCATCTACGTTGAACAAAAAGGTTATCTCAAAATTTTGAGTGGATATGTTTGGAGAAAAGATGGGCACGAGAAGGGGGTTTAGTTGCCCTCCAATCACTTTCGACTATTAAAAAAAACACTAGCTTGTTGAATTTTCAATGGATTCAGCCCCTATTTGAAGTTGCTACGACAAAGTTTTCTATAAAAACCTTATTCACCCCCAGATCATAATTTGTACCCCGTGTCCTGAGAGCTGCTGGGGGAGTGTTCTCCTGAAAACCATAATTTCTACTTGGAAATCAACTGCGTAGAACAAAATGGCTATATCAAAATGTTGATTGGATGAGTTTGGGGATATGGTGGAAGTGGAAGGGGTGATAGTCGCCTTCCAATTACTTTTGACCCTTAAAAAGCGCACTAGAAATCTCTAGGTCCAATCGACTGTTCCACCTTTGAAGTTTTGTCTACGACCCCTTCTATATGAAGTTCCTTTGGAAAAAATAAATAAGTAATGAAAAATTGGAGCCGTATGACCTTTACTAAAGGCAACGCTATAGAGTTGCCTGTGAAAGTATAAGATGCACCTTTTCATTTTGGAAATGTTAATATACAGAAAAATCCAAGAATATATAAACCATACAGAAAAACCTTACTAGATGAAAATATTAGCAAAGTGAATGAGTTTTAGAGGTTTTCTGAGCTCAGGGTGTAATAACCGATTTGAAAATTAATGTTAAGAAGAAAAAGTAGAAAAGACTAGGAATAAGTCAAAATGAAGAGGACTGCTTTACTTACTAATCGATGAAGCTGACAGATTCACTTACCTATGTAGTAAATTAGCAAAGATGGGGGTGCAGTAACGATGTTAAAAGTCGAATGACCAAGGCCAAGGGTATTTGTCACCAGTTGAAATAGTTTGGAAGACTAGAAAGGGAAGTGTATACGATCACCATTTGTATATGGTGATCGGAGGGGGTTACCTGCCCTCCAGTAACTTTTGCTTAAAAAGGGCACAAGCACCCTTTCAATGAACTCTTTTCGAAGCTTCAAAGACACAAATAACCATCTCACGATTTCTATTAGACACAGTTCTGGAAAATATGAGATGTGGAGAGGGGTATCCACCCTCCGATTACTCTGAATCTTAAAATGGGCGCTAGAACTTTCAATTACCAATCGAATGATCTCCCTCCGAAGTTTGTACAATCACCCTTTCTGTATCCTTCGCAGTGAAAATCAGTGACCGGTAGCACTAATTTATGAAAATTCGGGTGGGGAATATTTTCCACTATTTGTGTTGTTCCAATAAAATACCAAAATAAATTATATTTCAATAAAAATTCTTGCCAACGGTATTTTTCTTAATCTAGAGGGTGGGGTAAAAATCAGTACTTAATTAAAAATTTGAATAAACTTGTCCTGAAAATCAGAAATGTTTATCAAACTTTCACATGTCATACAATTTTAAATGGGAATTTTATTCTACCCTCGGTATTTCATAAGGAGTTTAGACATATATTTTCAAGAAGTTGTAAGTTATCAATCTTTATGATAATTAAATTTTTAAAGTTGTAACTTTTTTAAACTGAAATTATGCGCAACATTAAAAGTTTAAACGAATATATATTATTTCGTATTTGGGGTACCTCCTCCTCAATACGCCTCTCGTCATACTCAAGTTTTAACCACTTTAAAAAAGTTAATTATTCTAATGAAACGGTCTTCTGGTTCAGGAGGCACTTTTTAAGAATTTGAAAAAAAGATTTAACTTTAGCGCAAAGAGCAGGGTATTGAGGAGGAGACACCGCACATATCCTTGATATCACTAACCTTGATAATGTTATAACAACCCAAAGCAAACCGTAGAAACAATTATAATACACCCAAGGAAACTGCCTAAGACCCAAGGAACCGCCCAAGCAAACCACTGATTAGACCTAAGATGGAACCGGGGAGGAAAAAAAGCTTGAGGTTTGATGTTCTTCGTACTTTTAGATTAGATCAGATATAGCGCTTTGGTTCAGATATAGTCATCCACACTCTTATAATGATAAATATTAAGGAATGCATTCTTTTGCATGAAAATGTGAAACAGAGGTAATGAGATTACACAATTTTACAACAGATGGAAGCAGCTACAAAATGGTTATTGAGTTACTCTAACTTTCCGTCAATGGAATAAGGCCTCAATATACTTTTGCGTTACCCCCCTCATTGAAATCCATATATTATTATGGAAAAATTGACTCAGTATAAAAAAAAATTTGGATTTATGAAGTTTGATAGAAAGATAATCAGAGATATCAACAAGAAACAAGTTTTATGTTGCTCATTTGTAAGAGTATTTAATTTTTTTATAACATTATATCATCTCAGAATGCGACAGTCCTTGCTGCTTCTCCTAGATTATACTTTTCTAAATTTCAAATTAGTTGTATTTTACGTTAAAAAGAAATAAATGATAATCTTGGTATGAGAATTTCTGTTTATATGCCCTTATGCCAAAATACATCTTAGTAGAAAAAAAAAACAATAAACAGAACACTTTTAGATCGTCACTTTACTATTTAGTCTTTGTTGTCTATGGGTTACTTCAGAAACATTCTGCAAAATAAAATGTATATTTTGGCGAGAGAGGGTTTTGGTTTCCATCAAAGCTCCGTCTTTGTCTAAGTACAAGTATATGAAAACATCAGTAGGTAATTTTTTGAGATAGTTACAGATTCATTGCTTGGGCTAAAGAACAATAGAAAATATGAGGATAATTATTATTAAAAGTATTCTTGTAATTGATTCTCATTTGAAACGAGCCACTAACTATTTTGTATAAAACAGATACGAATGACAAAAATTTCTATTGGAAAAAACGAACAACCATAAAGAGCTTTGAGGTTTGTAACCATGACCCTTTTCATTTGCAGGACAATCCCTGTTCATTTATTTTTTGATGACCCTTGTTTATTTCATTCAAAAATCCACTTCGTTATATTGTATTCAGACTTTTACCTTATATTATATTTAGTTCCTGATATTATTGAAGCAACTAATAAATTAATAACAATATTTTCAGAATATAGGAATTCAGAAAAATCACAGGTGACTACTGGAAAAGAAAGAATGAAGAATAAAATATAGCATAATAATGGCTGAAGGTTTTGAAGGATTGTAGTGAAATTTTATTATCTGAAATTTTATAAGTTGCACAGAAGCGGCGTTTTTTTGGCTTTTTTATTATTTTAGTTTTCATTTATTATGTTAAAGATGAACTTTCACAACGGAAAATCAAATTAGAAAATTATATGTTCAAAAAAAATATATTTTTCATCTTAAAAAAAGTAAATTCGATCAATGAAATAAGTTGGGTTCATGTTTTGTAAAAAAAGCCATCTATAAGGGTCATTTTTCAAATATAAATACTTTTTTTTGGAAGATATTCAGATTAGGAATCAAAGGTTGAAACAAAGCAATTTAGTCCATATTTTTGCGTTTTAATTCTTGTCCAATTGTGGGAATTAAAAAGAAAATATATTTTTGTATATCCCCAGTATCTAATAAACTTTAGATATGACAAAAAATGTGTTGCATTCGATAGAAATAGTCTTTTTATAAGGTAATTACGTTGAATTGCCAAATTAAATGTTCCAAAAAACGTGTTCCAAAACAAAAACAGAATATTTTTTTGTCAGGTATTTAATTTCTCTTAACATTATTCCTTAAAATTAAAAAAACATAGTTGTAACTAAACAAGCAAATCAGAGACACATCTTTTAGTAATATAGTCCAATTGATATTTTCCTACTTGCAAATATTTTCCGCATAATTTTTCTGTATGTTTGTGTTAAATAAATAAGTTATTTATGAAGAAAATGAACAAGCAAGAAGATGCTCTTTGGATGAAAGTAACATTAAAAACTAGTTGAGAACAGCAACAATTAGTAATAAATCAGCTAAAACAGTATAATGATTCGAACCTTCTGTTTTTATCTTATCAAATACTAAATTACTAAATATAGCTTTAATACAGCTATGGCAAAGGATAATTGAAGTTTTGGCATCACAATGAAATTCTATCAATGGATCGGTTTTATTTTATAAATGATGTTCCCATTTTATTAGCTCTCAAAATAAGAGAGCAAAACTTCTTTAACTAAACCAGTATAAGAACTTCCACAATTGAAAACCATCTAAGATATTAAATGCCAAAAATGTGCCTAGAAGATTATAGTTGTAACGTTGAGAATAATTATGATTACAAATGATATGATAATTGATTCTCCTCCAAAACAAACCACAAATTTTATTGTTTAAAACCGATACGAATAACAAAAAGTCTTAATGGAAAAACCAAACTAGCATAAAAAGCTTAGAGTTTTGTAACTGACTCTTTTTATTTGCAGGACAATCCCGGTTCAGAAATTTCATTCAAAAATCCACTTCGTTATATTGTATTCAGACTTTTACCTCATATTCTATGTAATTTTTTTCCCTTTATTCAAACTTACGATGACAAATATTTTGGTTTTAAAGAAGCTCATTACTTCCACTTACAAAACCTAGTTTTCCCCTATTATATAATTTAATATCGTTATTAATACTTTATTCAAGGTTGTCAAAAAATAACAGATATTTCTCCTCCCTCAGTATACCAATGTTTACTAATAATTTGAGAACAAAGTCTTACTTAAGGTTATAACAAAAATTTGATTTAGGAACTTCGATAGAAAGATAATAAGAAATAGCGATAAGAAAAGTTTTATTTTGCTCATTCGTTAGAGTATTTAATTTTTTTATGACATTATATCATCTCAGAATGCGACAGTCCTTGCTGCTTCTCCTAGATTATGCTTCCTTAAATTTCAAATTAGTTGTATTTTACGTTAAAAAGAAATAAAATGTTAATCTGGATTATGAGAATTTCTGTCTACACGCCCTTATGCCAAAATACATCTTAGTATAAAAAAAAACAATAAACAGAACACTTTTAGATCGTCACTTTACTATTTAGTATTTGTTTCTATGGGTTACATCATAAACATTCTGCAAAATAAAATATGTATTTTGGGGTGAGAGGGTTTAGTTTCCATTAAAGCTCCGTTTTTATCAAACCAAAAGCATATGATAGCATCAGTAGGTAATTTTTTTGAGATAGTTATAGATTCTTTGCTTGGACTAAAGAGCAATAGAAAATTTGAGAATAATTATGATTACAAATGTTCTGGTAATTGATTCTCCTTCATAACGAACCACAAATTGTATTGTTTAAAACAGATACGAATAACAAAAAGTCCTATTGTAAAAAACAAACTACCATGAAGCGCTTTGAAGTTTGTAACCATGACCCTTTTCATTTGCAGGACAATCCCTGTTCATTTACGTTTTGATGACCGTTGTAAAAATCCACTTCGTTATATTGTATTCAGACTTTTACCTTATATTATATTTAGTTTCTTATACTATTGAAGCAATTAATTAATTAATAACAATATTTTCAGGACATAGGGATTCAGAAAGATCCTAGAAGATTACTGGAAAGATGAATGAAGAACGAAATAATGCATAATAATGGCTGAAGGTTTTGAAGGAATGTAGTGAAATTTTACTACCGGAAATTTTATAAGTTGTACATTTTTTTAATAATGTCCTTTGCTTAGCAAAGAACTATAAAGAAGCTGCGGTATTTTTTTGGCTTTTTTTATTATTTGTAAATCTATATTTTAGTTTTTATTTTATTAGGTTAAAGATGAACTTTAAAAACGGACAATCAAATTAGGAAATTATAAGTTCAAAACAAATATATTTTTCATCTTAACAAAAGTAAATTCGTTCAATGAAATAAGTTGGTTACATGCTTTGTAAAAGATGCCATCTATAAGGGTTATTTTTCAAATATAAATACTTTTTTGGAACATATTCAGATTAGGAATTATAGGTTGAAACAAAGCAATTTAGTCCATATTTTTGCGTTTTAATTCTTGTCACATTGTGGGAATTAAAAAGAAAATATATTTTTGTATATCCCCAGTATCTATTAAAATTTAGATCTGACAAAAAATTTGTTGCATTCAATAGAAATAGCCTTTTTATAAGGTAATGACGTTGGATGCCAAATTAAATGTTCCAAAATACGTGTTCCAAAAAAACAGAATATTTTTTTGTCACGTACTTAATTTCTCTTAACATTATTCCTTTAAATTAAAAATACATAGTTGTAACTAAAAAGGCAAAGCAGACGCAAATCTTTTCGTAATATTACTACTCCAATTGATATTTTCCGACTTACAAATATTCTCCGCACAATTTTTCTATATTTTTGTGTTAAATAAATAAATTATTTATGAAGAAAATGAACAAGCAAGGACATGCTCTTTGGATGAAAGTAACTTTAGAAAGTAGTTGATAACAGCGACAATTAGTAGTAAATCAGCTAAAAACGTATAATGATTCGAACCTACTGTTTTTATCTTATAAAATACCAAATTGCTAAAGATAGCTTTAAAACAGCTGTGGCAAAGGATAAGTGAGGTTTTAGCTTCACAATTAAAATTTATAAATGACTCGTTTTATTTTAAAAATGATTTTTCCATTTTATTAACTCAAAGAATAACAGAGCAAAACTTCTTTAACTAAACCAGTATAAGAACTTCCACAATTGAAAACCATCTAAGATATTAAATGCCAAAAATGTGCCGAGAAGATTAAAGTTGTAACGTTGAGAATAATTATGATTACAAATGATATGATAATTGATTCTCCTCCAAAACAAACCACAAATTTTATTGTTTAAAACCGATACGAATAACAAAAAGACTTAATGGAAAAAACAAACTAGCAGAAAACTTAGAGGTTTGTAACTGACTCTTCATTTGCAGGACAATCCTTGTTCATTTATTGTTTTGATAACCGTCGTTCATTTCATTCAAAAATCCACTTTGTTATATTGTATTCAGACTTTTACCTCATATTCTATTTAGTTTTTTTTTTTAATTTAGTCAAAATTACGATGACAAATATTTTGGTTTTAAAGCTCATTACTTCCACTTACAAAATTCAGTTTTCCCCTATTATATAATTTAATATCGTTATAAATACTTTATTCAGGGTTGTCATAAAATAACAGATATTTCTCCTCCCTCAATATACCAATCTTTACTAATAATTTGAAAACAAAGTCTTACTTAGGGTTATAGCAAAAATTGAACTTTTTTTAATTATCCGTTTTAGCCTTCAAGTATAACATTTTTCACAATTCCTCCCACACTGCAGCTTTTAAAAACAAGGACAGAAAGTAAGATTCAGCGAGCCTTATAATAAGCTTAGTCACCCCCCCCCCCTCACCTACGATCGCTATTCATCTGAAACATCTCACATAGGAAATTTAATCATGTTGCCCCATTGACGGCTCAGGTACTAT
Organism: Artemia sp. Qi Xiang Cuo; assembly: GCF_049724085.1. Taxonomy (NCBI): domain Eukaryota; kingdom Metazoa; phylum Arthropoda; class Branchiopoda; order Anostraca; family Artemiidae; genus Artemia; species Artemia sp. Qi Xiang Cuo. The sequence continues at coordinate 14,338,158 of NC_142812.1, read as the reverse complement.
ACCTTCAAATTTTGAACTCCACAGCACTTCACGTTATAATTTGGCGTCAGTGGTTTTATTAAATAAACATATTAAAAGACAATTTTTTTCAACTGAAAGTAAAGAAAAAGGTTGAAACTTAAAATGAACAGAGGTTATTCCGTTACAGCCTCATCCTCAATCCTCGCTCTTTACTCTAAAAAGCAAGTTATTTAAAAATACTTCAAATTCAACGGCCCATGTGTTCTATGACTCATTCCTAAAAGAACGAGTCATAGAACGATAACGAAAACTAACTAGCTTAAAGAGCAAGGGTTGAGAAAGGAGCAGCTCCACTCATATTTAAAATGGCTCTCGTTTCTCTTAAGCTTAAATCTTGGTTTTATAAATATAATTTCTGATTGTTTTTCAAATTTTGACAAGAAATTTTTTCCCGCTCTTTGCGTGAAATTTGCCAAAGAATTTTTCCTGAATCTTACCATGGAAAATTATTTCCCCGGAAGGTCTTCATACCACTCAAGGACCCTTCTTCCCACAAAAAAAATGCCGCTTCCCATAAAAAAATTTTATATTCTGCGATAAGAAATACTATATGTGTACGGTGGCCAAACAGCGTAACTTGTAGTTCATTCTTCTGGGACTATAAGGGATCATTTCCTCCCCAAAGATAAATTATTGGACCTTTCTACTGTTTAAATCAAATTAATAATCCCAAATTTTGATCTGTTATTATATGGGTAAAAAGAGGCGTGGAACAGGTGGTAGCTACCCTCCAATCTTTGGTTATTCTCAAAGGTCACTAATATTCGTGATTCGCGATCAAACAAGCCCTCTCATAATCTTCTAGGTTTGTTTCGCTAAAACTGGGCCTGGGGAACGAAACATATAAACCCGTATCACTTCTAGTAAAACATCCAAGATTTTAGATATAAAATAAACGCTCAAAACCTCTATACTTGGGCTCTCTAATTTCCTGAGTATTATCGTGTTTTACATTTTAATGCTGTTTCCTTCATTGTCAAAAGTCAGGTGAATTTCATCTGGCCTATGGAGTTTGGGGAATTAATTTCATTTTTTTTTTTGATTGCTGTTTGACCGAATCACTCTTTCCTTACAGACCACAAACGCAAAATGCTTGATATTTATATATATTCTAAGACCATACTGGCTAAAGATGACATATGAAACTCAGAGAGGAAATAAAATAATAAAATCAAAAATAAAATCAAAACTGGTGAGTAAACAAGGATTTTGTCAGCCAGTGGCAAACCATGATGACGAAGAAACAAGCAAATATTTCGACAAGGACCTCCGCCAAGTCGTCCTCAGTTCCAAACAAAAAAGAAAGAAGAAAAAAAAACGAAAATCTAACCTTTTGAAGTTTACCCGACAACGACAGAACAGACAATCAAATTGTCTGTGGATTTGACATTGGAAGAAGAAACAACCATGTATTTTATAAAATAGACTCTTATTTAAAATAAGGTATTTATAGATTCAAAGTTTCTTGTAATTTTTTTTTCTATATCAACGAATACTAGATAGGAATGACACAAAAGGCTAAGTAGAAGCAGAGTTGAAGGTATAGAGTGAAACGATATAAGGATAAAACAATAGCTCCAGAGGAAGCTATTTAGAGGGTTAGAATCACCCCTTTCCAATGAATATGGCCATTTAAATCGGTTTTAACAGGAGTCCCACTTGATATGAAACCAGTGAAAACAAAATTTCCTATTTGAACAAAAACCATCTAAATTTTTTAACTAAATGTAAAATATAATTTATACATAAAGTAAACAAATATATTTGCAAATAAAACGTCTTCTTTTATTTTTGTAAATTCTACACCTTATAAGTAGGCATTTATAAATCATAAGTTTAAAAGACATCCCTTTTTTAAAAAGGGTTTTATCTCTCACTGCCATCTTTATTTCAAAGTACTAACTCTATCACTGAATTCCAGCAGACTCATACTTATTCAATGCAAATGGACTCTTGCCATTGGTTTCATATTAGCTTATAGAACAGAAACCAGCTTTTTGACATAGTTTATAAACGTGCCAAATTTCGATACAGTCCTGTTCGGGTTAGAATTGGCATGTTATCACCCTCGTATTAGCTTAAGAAACAAAACAAGTCTTCTGACGTCAGCTCTCAAACATCAGCTAAAAAAATGACGTCATGACGTCAGCTAAAAAAAAACACGTTCTCAGCAGATTCACCGGCATTAATGAAAATCGTTTTTTTTTTAATGAAAAACGATTTTAATGAAAATCGTTTTTAATAAAAAATATCATTTTTTTTTAATTTTCCATAAAATAGAAATTTATAAATTTGGTTAATTTCACAGTAAGTTGCAAATAGTCAAATAGAATGCACCAAAAAAATCACATTGAAAATACAAAGAATGGACTTGTACAACTAACCCTTAATTTGTTTCACTATAATTACAGCTTGAAACAAAAGGATTCTCACATACAAAGATCATAGTCGATCGGTTTTTAACACGTATGCATTCTAAATGGATTTTGAGGTAAATGTTCCTTATATTTGTAACATTCGAAAGCTTCTTCTCCAAAATGAGATTAATCATGATAAGCTAGAGCGGATTTTAAAAGGATTGTTTATTGATTGTTAACAAATTCGAAAGATTTTTTTTTCTCCAGGATGAGTTCTTTGATGATAATTTAAATTGGCACTAGAAGTAAAACATTTCTTTCGTGCGTCACATTCGAAATGTTTTTCTTCAGTATGAGTTCTTTGATGTATATTTAAATATGAATTAGAAGTAAAACATTTCTTACAGACATCACACTCAAAGATTTTTCTCCAGTATGAGTTCTCTGATGATAATTTAAATTGGAACTAGAAATAAAACATTTCTTACATACGTCACACTCGAAAGGCTTATTTCCAGTATGAGTTCTCTGATGTATATTTAAATAGGAACTAGAAGTAAAATATTTCTTACAGAAATCGCAATCGAAATGTTTTTTTCCAGAATGACTTCTCTGATGTGTATTTAAATTGACACTATAAGGGAAACGTATTTTGCATACGTCACATTTGAAAGATTTTTCTCCAGACTGAGTTCTTTGATGTTTATTGAAATACGAACTAGAAGTAAAAAATTTCTTACCGACATCCCACTCAAAGGTTTTTCTCCAGTATGAGTTTTCTGGTGATAATTTAAACTGGCACTAGAAGTAAAAAATTTCTTACATACGTCAAACTCGAAAGGTTTTTTTCCAGAATGAGTTCTCTGATGTTTATTTAAATAGGAACTAGAAGTGAAGCATTTCTTACAGACATCACACTCGAAAGTTTTTTCTCCAGAATGAGTTCTTTGATGTATCTTTAAATTGGAACTAGAAGTAAAACATTTCTTGAATACGTTAAACTCGAAAGGTTTTTCTCCAGAATGATTTCTTTGTTTTATATTTAGATACGAACTAAAAGTGAAACATTTCTTACAGACATCACATTTGAACGGTTATTCTCCAGTATGAGTTATTTGATGTTTATTTAAATCGGAACTAGAAGTAAAATATTTCGTACATACGTCACACTTGAAAGGTTTTTCTCCAGAATGAGTTCTGTGATGTATATTTAAATACGAACTAGAAGTGAAACATTTCTTACAGACATCACATTTGAACGGTTTTTCTCCAGTATGAGTTCTTTGATGTTTATATAAATTGGAACTAGAAGTAAAACATTTCTTACATACGTCACACTCGAAAGGTTTTTCTCCAGAATGAGTTCTTTGATGTATATTTAAATACGAACTAGAAGTAAAACATTTCTTACAGACATCACATTTGAAAGGTTTTTGTCCAGTATGAGTTCTCTGATGATAATTTAAATATGAACTATACGGAAAATATTTCTTACACACGTAACATTTGAAAGGTTTTTCTCCGGTATGAGTTTTTTGATGTTCATTTAAATTGGAACTAAAAGTAAAACATTTCTTACATACATCACACTAGAAAGATTTTTGTCCAGTATGAGTTCTTTGATGATTATTTAAATAGGCACTAGAAGTAAAACATTTCTTATATAAGTCACACTCAAAAGGTTTTTCTCCAGAATGAGTTCTTTGATCTATATTTAGATAGGAACTAGAAGTAAAACATTTCCTACATACGCCACACTCGAAAGGTTTTTCTCCAGAATGAGTTATTTGATGTTTATTTAAATCGGAACTAGAAGTAAAACATTTCTTACAGACATCAAATTAGAACGGTTTTTCTCCAGTATGAGTTATGTGATGATACTATAAATTGACACTGGAAGTAAAACATTTCTTACATTCATCCCATCTGAAAGATTTTACTCCAGCATGAGTCTTCCGATGATAAGATAGGGTGGACTTTCGGCCGAATGTTTTCTCTAAGACGTTACACTTGAAAGATTTTTCTTCAGCATGAATATCCTCACGTTCTCTTCAGCAAGCACATCTTGCTACATTATCTTCAGCAAATACACTAATCCTGCGGCGCATCTCACGTTGACAATAAAAATTCGTTTCTGTTTTTCGACATATTTTTATCAGACCAGGCATGCTAGTTGGTCCACATTCCATATGATTCCACATGACACCATTATCATAGGACGTTGCAAAAGAGAGAACTAAAATAATGTAATTTTTTTCAAAATTAATCCCCCCACTATTAATATTTTTCCTTTACACAATAATATAAATAATTTTTAATGACTTTTCAGTAGTTAATTAGTTTATAAATGTAAATTTGGACACAAATTTCTGACTCCTCTACGAATTCTTTATTTCTCTGATACTGAATAAAGAGCCAAGGTATATATTGTTCTAAATGTCGAAGAATGATTAGTGAAACACAACACCCATTCAAAATTAGAAAAAGTGGGTCATCTATTAGATATTACTATATGCTTGTTAAGGACTATCTTAACTCTCTAGTTTCATCAATTAACACAGTTTATTCACATAAAAAATTACCATATAATGACTTGTAGATATTTCTGACAGTTTTGATACGGTATATATTATTTAAAATAATGTTGTATAATATCAAAAGAATTTGCCAGGGGTGGTCAAAATAATCGAACATTTATCTTTAAAGCAAATAACAAATTCATAGTGAAGCTCATTTAAGTTAAATTTTCCAAAAGCACGTTTGTTTTGCATTTTTCAATTATCTTAGTTGTACATAAAAGATGACCGCGTGTGCCCCCCCTCTTCTTCCTATCACATGTGTTTGAGCTTTATTAGGTAGAATTCAAGGCAATTGAAGTGATCAAAAAGCAAAAACATAATTTATGTTAGTTGCCAAAAAGAAAAAGCGAAACAAGTCACAGAGAATACCATCTATCTACAACATATCATCTCCAAATTATGCATTTTACTAAATCTACAATCCTGAAATCCAACATTTTTCCTCCCTGTCTTTTAAAACCTAAGGCTTCCATAATATTTGGCCATTAAAAAACTACAGAGCAAGGTTAAGCTACTGGCGAAGACAACCTAACGTTTGCCGTCAAAACTCTGTCAGACATCCTGGCCGCGTAAAGTCCGGGTTGCACTCCAGTTTCGATATCAAAAGAACAACAATTTATGAACAATCCCTGTTTTTATTAAAATCATCCTTATGAAATTAAGGTTCATTGCACCCTAGTCTTAGCCTTAATGCACCAGATTTTTACTGTTTTGCACCTCATTAAACCCTAATCTTATTGCTCCATCTTTAGCTCTTAGTATTATATTGAAATCAATAGAAACTAAAGTGTTTTCATTTTTGAAAAAAATTATATGACTACAAAGTAGTTTATTCAAATATTAGTAAATAAAAGGCAAACATGCCAGAAGTTTCACTTTTGCTTAAAACTATATGTACTTCAAGCACTGGGGCTTTTATTTGTCAAAACATGAACAACAACAACAGCAAAATTACGATAATAATTAATATTACCAGGAAAAGAAACTCCTATACTAATTACATTTTTTATTACTATCGTAATTACATCCTTAGTTTCTTGAAATGTAATTTTTAAGCTTAATAGGGCAACAAGAAATCAGTTGAACTTAGTCCTTTGCAGAAAAGCTGTCCGTCACTTAGAAACGACTGAAAACCGCTAATAGAACGTATCTTGATTAGATCCAATAGATGTTTTAATTAAAATGTTGATTACTCAAAAAGCCCGTTTTATCCACATTAATTGTTAGCTAAACATGGCAGAAGATATGTCATCTTTTATAATTATTGTTCGCTTGGATATTAAAAATAAAAATTAGCCTAACTGAACTACAGCAATTATTAGCACTTTTGTGTATAGATTATCATCCTTCATTCGTAAGGAGCGTCTTAATCATCTTAGCCTATCTTTTGTTTTAGACCTAGACATAATTAAACACATGTTCTTAATAATTAATTTTGCTAAAAATAGGGAAAAACTGAGATTACCTTCGACTTAATCCTCTCAAAAGAGATTTTGTCTTTCACAAAACATATACATAAGTAACAATGGGTTTATTAAAAAAAGAAAAAATATATACATCATCGATTCCCTGAAGCAATGCTTGTGCGGGAGAAAACCCTCCTAATAAATAATAATAATAAAAAAAAAAAAAAAAAAAAAAAAAAAAAAAAAAAAACATAATTAGAGCTAAAAATAACGGCCCCGAAAAAAAACGAACCACCAAAAAAAACCCAACAAAATTATAAAAATTATAATCATATTCAGCTGCAACTAAACCCTCCTCAAAAACAAAACTTAAGTGGCATGGAATAACCCATTCAAAATATACACATCAAAACAATGGTTCTTTAGCGACTTACGAAAATCCTGCAAACCCCCAACATTCCTCAAATCCTCTGGCAAACTCTCCTAAACTAACGGAACAACATGGCGAATTGAAAACCTAGACCTAGACGTGACCATAACTGGTCTTCGCACCAACTGAGAAGATCGTGTCAAATGATCGTGAATAGTAGACGCAAGACTAGATATTCCTGAAAAACATGATGGTAACTCCGAAGCTAAATATTTAAACATAAACAGAGCATTATAGAATACACATATTCCTGCTAACGGTAGAATTTTATACTCGCGGTAAAGATGCCTCACCGATACAGATAGGTCAATTTGATTACCATAAAGAACTCTAATTGCCAAATTCTGTGTTACGCAGAGCGGATGGAGGTGAGTTACGAATGTTTTCGACCAAACCATACAACAGTAAATGAGATATGGGTGAACCATAGAAAAATACAACATTCTCAGAATTACACACGGAAAAAGATACCTAAGTTTACGCATAATACCAATATTACGAGACAATTTGCTGTTAACAGATGCAATATGGTCTTTAAAACTAAGGCTTTCATCAATTATAACACAAAGGTATCTAGTACTAGTAGATCTTACAATAGTATTGTGCACTTCTTATATACTATTAATCCATGGATAATTTATATTAATTCTACCATAAATCAAAAATTTAACTTATTGTGCTTCAGTTTCAATTTATTTACTCGCATCCACTTTTAAATTGAAGAAATATCTTGATTCAATATAGTCATTAACTCATTTTCAGTTCTAGCAGCTATAGTGAAATGGGCATCATCAGCAAAACATGGTAGAATTCCTTTAGTACCGTAAGTATCAAGGTCGAAAGAACAAGACACATTACTTGAAGCTCTACAAAGGTCATTAATATAAACCAAAAACAACAAAGGGCCCAAAACGGAACCCTGGGGTACTCCAATCGAAATATATTCAATTTTAGATGTAACTCCATCCATCACGACACACTGAGTCCTTTCACTAAGAAAACTAACTATCACATTTAAAAAATCACCACGTATACCACTACTATATAGCTTTTGAACTGGTATATCATGATCAACAGAGTCAAAACACTATTCTTATGAAAATTATCTAATGCTCACACTACTTGCAAGTATAAGTAAATCCTTGCACTACAAGCAAAAGCGATATTTCATATTTTTAAAATTAAAAAAATTAAAATTGAGAAAATAGTAAGACAGTAGAGATAAAAAGTCTGAAAAGAGTTCTGAATAAAATTAAATTTATCGCTTTATCATGGAGTTCATTGGGACATTAAAAATCATAGATTTTAGTAATTGAAACATTCCCAGATTCTTATCAGCAAAGTATAAATCTTAAAATACCGCCGTTTCACACATAAATAATAAAACCATATCCTTCACGCCCCTTTACAATTTCAAGGGAAGTGAAAGATACACCTTTTCATTTTGCATATGTAAATATTGAGAAGAATTTTAGCATAGATGAAAAATGCCTTTCCCCTATCGATGCTCAACTCCAGGATAGGAAGGTCAGAATGAGATTTACAATCTGCAGATATACTAGAAGAAATTCCAAAAGATTACTTTTATTTTTAATTAATAATATAAGATTGATAACATATTGAGAGCAATGTGATAATAATAAACACAGCAAGACAATGGGAGAATACGAATTCAATTGGGGGAGTAGATTCACTATAAATTAATTTATGCTGATGATTTAAACATTCTAGTTGAGAATGATATCAGAATGAATGAGACTTTCAGAGTTTAAAGTGCAAGAATTCTGAGTTGGAAGAATAGGTATGAAAATTAATTGTGAGAAAACAAAGTCGCTAAGACAAGGAACAAGTGAAGGTGAAAAAGTGATGTTGAATAACAATACGTTCAATCAAGTTGGCAGCTTCACTTACCTAAGAATTATTATTTGTAAAGAGAGGGGTGCAGTGAATATGCTAAAAGTGGAATAGTCCATGCCCGGGATATTTTTTCACAGATGAAAATAGTTTGGAAGATTAGAAAGATAAATCTGATCACCAAATTTCTGATAATGAAAATAACCGTAATGGAAATAATTAGCTACGATTCTGCAGCGTGGAATCTTAAAAAAATAAAGTAGGATATTCCAGTTGTTTTCCAGAGAAAATTCAGTCCACTGATTGTTTTGGTTAATAAACTGATTGACTGTATTTCAAACAGTAAGTCAAACCCAAAAATCGGGTCAATGTCGCTATCTAGGGTTACAATGAGAAAAAGGTTGAAATGGATAGCACAAGTTCTGCGAACGAAAGATTATAGATTGCCAAAGGTCATCCTCGTCGGACAACCGTCTAGGGCCAAACGAAAAAGTAGGTAGTTCCCAATTGGGGTTGAGGATGTCGTTACAAAACATTTTAGGAAAATGGAAACTTCTTGGGAGGGTGTAAAGGGGGGGATTGGAATAGAATTAAATAATAATAATAATAATATATTGCGAAAACAGGCTTGCGCCTCTATCTACAAAAATTTAAATAATCAAATGCTTTATCACTATAATGTTTGTCAATTTTGTTCTTAAATGCATTGACTGAATCTGAGTTAACAGTGTCTGATGGTAGTGCATTCCACTCGGAGACAATGCGGTTGCTGAATGCCCATCTCCCAACATCTCTTCTGAAACGTTCTTCAGTTAGCCTAAACTCGTGACCTCTCAGGTTATTATTCTTGAATGTTATTATCTCTTCTGGAGGGATGTTGTCGTAGTGTCTGTTGCATATTTTATATACTTCAATAAGATCTCCTCTCAAAAAGCGGTATGAAAGGCTTTGGTGTGACAGTTTTTTCAAACGGTCTTGGTATAATAAGTCTCTAAGTGATGGAACAAATTTAGTAGCCCTCCTTTGAATTTTTTCTATTGCATTGCTGTCTTTTTGAAAAAAATGGTCTGGTTGTTGTATGACCGTATTCAATCATTTGTTTCACTAACGATTTGAAGAGTATAGAAAACAGTTTTGAGTCAGTAAAAGAGAAATTTCTTCGAATAATTCCCAAGACTTATGATGAATTAGAGATGATTGACTCGTAGTGCTTGGTGAAGGTCATATCACTGTCTATTGTCACTCCAAAGTCTCGCGCTTCTTCTTGTATAGGTATCTGTTGTCCTTCAAAGCAGTAGTGCCGAGAAATGTGTTTCGGGCCTAGCCGAATATGACAACTTTTTTCTGTATTCACTTCCATGCTCCATTTTTTCATCCATTTTGCTATTTTGTTTAAGTCTTGCTGTAGTATTTCTGTATCTTCAAGGCTTGTTATTGCGCGAAAGATTTTTGTGTCATCTGCATAAAGCAGTATCTCTTAAACTATGTTATTTGGGAGATCATTTATGTAAATATTGAATAGTAAAGGCCCCAGAACACTACCTTGAACCACTCCCCTTGTGACTTTTGTCTCATTGCTGCTAAGATATCCCTCCAGTCTCACTTGCTGAGATCTTCCTTTCAGAAAGTTGAGAACCCACTTTAGAATAGTATCGCCAACACCGATAGACAGTGGTTTTTGAAGAAGTTGACTTTGTGAGACTTTATCAAAGGCTTTTCTGAGATCTGAGTATAAAATATCTATCTGCATCCCACTATCCATATATTTTCTCCAGGTATTTGTAGCGACAAGTAGCTGGCTTTCTGCTGATCTTTTCTTGAGGAATCCAAACTGTGCGGATGAAATGAGGCTCCTTTCGAGTAGGTACTGTAATATGTTATCGTGGAGTAAAGATTCTAGTATTTTGCATGTGATACAGGTTAAACTGACAGGTCTATAATTACTTGGATCTGACTTGCTTCCTTTTTTGAAGAGGGGTATCACTGTTGCTTGCTTCCATGTATCAGGCAGGTTCCCTGTTTGTAGCGACTTGACAAAAATGTAGTGCAATGGCGCTGCAATTTCTTGTGCCAGCTCTTTGAGCACTCTAGGATGTAGGCCATCTGGACCTTCTGATAAGTAAGGGTTTAGATTTTTTATTTTTTTGTAGACCATTTGTATTGTCAGTTCTATTTCTTCAAATTTGCCTGCGTCTAGTGGCTGACATTTCTCTTGACTTTCATCTTTGTCCCTCTCTGTTGTGAAAAATGTGGAAAACTGCTGATTTAGTAGGTTGGCTTTAGCTATTGAGTCACTGATTGTTAAATTTGTTGCTGAGTTTCTAAGATTGAGAATAACCGGCTGTTCTTTTCTTTTTGAATTCAAGAAGTTCCAAAACGCTTTGGGGTTGATCTTTGAGTTTTCGGCTACTTTCCTCTCTTTTACGCTTGCTTCTTGTTTAGTGGCTTTCCTGACTTTGTTGGTGATTCTGCGATAATTTCTACGATTACTTTCGGTATCAGTCTGCTTGAGCGTCTCCCAGGCTTGCCGCTTGATTTTTATTAGGTCAAGGATGTCTCGTTTTAGAGGCGGTCGTTTAAATATTTTGACTATTGGTACATACTTCTTTCTGAGGTCTATGATTTCGGATGCAAACTTTCTGTACATGCCATCTACTAGATCTGTGTTATTTAGTATTTCAGTCCAGTTGAAAACTTCTAGCTCCGTTCGCATGGTATTGTAATCACCTTTTGAATACATCCACTTCTCTTTTTTTTCTCATAGTTTCGCAACTTATAATCACCTCTAAGTAAATTGTAGCGTGGTCCGATTTTCCAACAGGAGGACTTATAGTAAGTTCTTTTATTAGTTCCCTATTACTGCATATAAGTAGGTCCTGTAATGTTGTCTTGGCGCTTTCTCAAAGTCTTTTTGGTTTTTTAATAAGCTGTTCTAGGTAATTATCGTTCACTATCTTCAGAAATTCCCTCTGTGAGGGTGACCCGCTATGCTCTAGGACGTGTGGAAGGTCCCAATCTATTTTAGGGTAATTGAAATCTCCAATTATGAGAGTTGGTTCTGTTAATCTTTGACATATAGCGTGAATATCTTTAAAGAGTACTTGGTCATTCACGGCTGTGCTATTTGGACTTCTATATATTACAGCCAAATTTAGAGTTGCTTGGTTTGTGTTTGATATCTGAAGCCAAATAATTTCCTGTCCATTTGTTTTTGATGACACTTTCTGGATTGATAAATTGTCTAAGACGTAGCAAATAATTCCCCGACCTTCTTCTTGATCTATGTTCAAGATGTAGCTTTTGTAGCCGTTGATGGCCAACTCTGGTAAAGTTGGGAGATGTCGACAGTGTTTAGGCTTAGCTTCGACCACTGCTACTATGTCTGGGTTCTTTGCCGCCATTTCTACTTTTAATTCTGATAATTTGTTTGGTAGTGAATCAGCATTTAAATATAATATCTTTAGTGTTTTTACTTTAGTAGCTTTTTTTTTAGGCTTGAAGGATGGTGGTATTTGTTTGGCTTTGGTAATTCTACTTCATATTTGACAATTCTCTTCGTTGGAGTCTTTACCTCGCTCCCAATGGCTCTGCATCTCCATTTGACGATCGCACTGGGTGCGGGTATTCCTCTTCTCTTGTCTCTTCACGGCGAGCATTTGTCTCTGCATGGGCGTGAGATCTGGGTTTATATATACTTTGGTACGAGTTTCTTCATTTGATGATTTTCTTAGATTTGGAGCTGTCCTCAGGATTGTTTGCCTTTTCATCTCAAGCTCTTGTGATTTTTTTAGCTTAACTAACAAAGTGCGTGGACTACCATCTTCTTTTCGTCTTCCAATCCGGGCAGTTTCTAGTATCTCCCCTTCAGTGATATTTGCCCCGAGCTCGTTTTCTTGAGTCAATTTGACAACCTGTGTAATTTCTTTGACAGCAGTAGATTCAGGCAGCCCCATGACTACAAAATTCATCTTTTTCTGTTCTCTTAATTCCTTTTCTACTTCTACCTGAATAATTGCATTTATTGTCGGCTGGATGTCGTGAGTCGAGGGTTTTACACTATAATTCGAAGGTGTTGCCTCATGAGGTCTGTGAGGTTGAGCTTCTGTTAGCTGTCACACTTGAAGCTGTAGAAGTGCTACTTTTCGTTTGGAGAAGCAAGCGTTGTTATTTCGGCCTTAAGTACTTTAATGCTACAGTAAGTGATTAATAAGACAGTATTTTGATATTGTATTAGTATTTGAAGAGACAGGGTCTGCTCTTCAAAAAGCAGAACTTTTTTTTAGAAAAACAAGAATTTCAAATGAAACCAAGTTTTCCCTGTTATTCATAAATTACATCAGAATAAAAAATTATACATCCTAATAAATGCAAACATGCGGGACTCTTATTGATAAAGCATCTTTCTTCAAAGACAGTCATTTTACTTGAATGCATTAAAAACATATCCTTCGCGCCCCGCTATAATTTCAAGGGAATTGTTGGATATATATTCTCATTTTGTATATTGAAATGAACAGAAGAATCTCAGTTTATATGAAGCATACCAATGTTATTGCTGATGTTCGACTAGGGTTTAAGATGGCGAGAATTAGATTTACAATTAGCAGATATGCAAGAGGAAATGACAAAAAAATTGGCTTTATGTTTCATGGACATTATAGGATTAAGAATAGTATGATAATATAAATATACTATATCATCATTTGAAGAGGCATGTTCAGTTTCTGCAAAAGTAACAATAAAAATCCCCTAAAAACATATATAAGAAAAATAAGTCTGCTATTTATACAACATTATGAATGTATTGAGATTTTATATACAAACTCCATAGATTAGTTTAGGATTTGAAAAAGATATGATTTTGAAAAATAAAGAACTTTGCAAGAACAAAAGGAGTCAGTAAAAAATGTATTTGTAAACTTAAGAAATTTTGGAAATTACAAAGTCTCATCATACGTTTTTTCATCAAGGTTGAAATAGAACATACTAACTAGTAGAGGGAGAACCTGTCCTTAGATTATGAAACAGTTTCAGACATTTTGCCTTTTTTTTGGTTATACTGTAGTTATATCATGTTTTAAAAACATTAGAAGATAGTTTAAATAAGGCAAATAGTCTCGGAAATTTAGCTAGTTTTACTTTAAACGACCAAGTTTCGAAAAGGAAATGACATGTCCTTACTACTCCTGTCTCCGAAACCCCTAAGTAAATAAATATACTTCTGTATTTACGCAAGTTTATATATATATATATATATATATATATATATATATATATATATATATATATATATATATATATATATATATATATATATATATATAAATATTATATGAGTAAGTAAATACAAAAAACATACCATCGTCCATATTACTATCTGGCTCCAATTTAAGAGGGCGGCAATCTGGTTCAGGCATTGCACATGCGTCTCTAGGAAAACTTTTCTCTATGAGAACTTCCTCTTTACACATTAAAGAAGGATTAATACTTCCAAACAGACTCTTATCATACTTTGGTAGTGCGTCATCAAGTTCTAAAGAAAATTTAAGGCAAATTTAGATAAGAAATTAAAAACGATGATTTTATGATTTAAAACGATGATCTTATGGTAAATAAGTTCAAAAAAAGAGGAAACACAGCTTTCAGGGGAAATGACGGCTGACTTTCCCTGTTTTTTTCATAGCACAATTGAACTGCTTACGGTAAAAAACTATAGTTAGAGCAAAAACAAATAGTTCCAAAGCAAAAAAAACAACAGATGCTTGGAGACAAATATGCACCAAATCAATATCAATTTTTGGATATTTTGGTATTACACAACGGTTCAATGTAAACGGGCGGTGCGGAAAGAATATTTGCAGCTATGCTGAAAAAATTTAGCACAAAATTCCCGACGCACTGCAACACAAACTCTGTATGAAACCACAAATTGACCTCATATACTTAAACTTAATGAAACTTGAAGGATTTAGGTTGTAACTAAACTACAACAAACTAATCTTACATAAGAAAGGTTTGAACCCCCCCCACTTTTCCCTAACAGAGAACCTTTGCTATTAAACGTAGCATACACTTTAGTAGGAGTATGATAAGTATTTACCCTATCTTGAAACTTTCAAATAAAAAGTGAGCAAGCTTTGGGGACGGGTGACTGTTGATAACAGCAAGTTTTATAAAGGAGAGATAGGAAGTTAGAACCAAAGGATGCATATTAGAGACTCCAAGTAGAGGTGTTAGGCATACTCCTAAACATTAAAAATTTTTTTCAAAATCATTTCTGCGAGTTCTGCCTCTCATCAATATTATCTCTTTTTGTGGTAAATTTGGTTCAGTTCTTTCCTATAGGTATTTCAAAATAAAAAAAAAAATAAAAAAAAAAAAAATCACAGTAACATTTTTTTTTATTATCAATATTGAATTTAATAATGCTTGAAAAAAATTATTATTTGAAGCAGGAAAACTTAAATAGGCCATTTAATTATTTTTCACTAATACTAATATATACTATTTTTAATATTTAAAGAGAAATAGATAATTTTACATACTAAGAAAAGCAAGAAAAAGAATCCATAGTAGGAGTCGGCTGCAAAAAGATGCACACGGAAACTGATTTAAGCGCCTTTTCCATTCAGAAAGTGACAAAAAGTAACTATTCACAGGCATTCAGAATAGAGTCACAGGGACTGCATAGGTCCTCGTCAATGTATTTCCTTATATTTTACCTCCACGACAGTCCTCCAGTTTGGACGTGAATAAGGGGGGGGGGGGTAAAATTCTAATATTTAATTCATTTGTTTTTTTTTTATTATTCAATATAAGAAGCAAAAAGGAAAGTAACAAAATAACAAGATTATATTGTTGTAGTAAAACCTCATACATCATGGGTTACTGGCAAATCCCGGCCCACAATAACCGAGAGTAAAAATATACTTATACAAACTCTTTTTCCTGAATAAAATCCAATATTATTCAGAATAGAATCCGATTCAAGAGTGGTAACTGTTGGCCACAACCAACAAAACAATGTTTGAGAGTTAAAAAAATAAACTTGCAGAAATTTCGAAAAAGAGCCTGAAATCCTTCAAATGAATTTAATGACGCTTGAAAAAAAAACTAATAATTTGAATAAGGAAAACTTAAATATCCTGTCTAATTATTTTTCGTCACTTCGTCACTTTCGTCACAGTACAACACGTATTGTTCAACACAGGGTAACTAACCCCCCTCTCACACCACCTTTTCCCCAAACACATCCAATCAAATTTTTTAGATAGCCATTTTATTCAACGTAGTTGGAAGTTTTAAGAATTAGGTCTTTAAGGATGACATTAGGAAATTAGGTCTTTAAACTCCGGTTTAAAAATAGTAACTGATCATCCATGGCTAAAAACCTAGAAAACCGGAGCAACCCCCATCTCAAAAATCACCTTTGAAGAAGGTAAGCAGGTTATTCTCCAATATGAAAAACTATCTTTATCTATAAAACTCTCTCTTAACTAGCTTTCAGATTTTCAGTAACAGAATATTGACGTATCTGGAGGGCAAAATTCCAAGGGGGGGGGGGATGGCACAAAATTAAAATTTTTCGACAAAGTAGTGTATCTTTCGTCAATTTTACGACTGAAGAATTTTGGGGTCAATAAAAGGCTTAAAAACATATTTTTATTTGTTTTACGGCACGAAGAGTATTTTTTACTATATTCACTTTTTCGATGCACATTTAAAATAGGTCAGTAATCTTAAAAAACAAAATAAACATTTATTATGTTGCAAAAAGGCAAACTTTCTAAGTTTATGATCAAGTGTCGCAATTTTTTCTTTTTCATCTGCAAGAAAAAATTACAAACTTTGACAGCCCAAAATAAAAGTGACAAAAACTGACAGGCCGAAATGAAAAGACGAAAAGTGATTTTAGTGACTGTGTTTGCCCCTGCCATAGTTTGACTTACCTTTTATATTTTGGAGAAAAATTTTCGACAGTTTTCAATAATATATGCCCTTTCAAAATCTGGACACATACTATCCTTTGATTTGGTTTTACACCTCCTTAAATTTCCCCGAAAACTGAACTTGATACCAACCATTCCTAAGAAATTAAATCTATACTATTTTCACAAACTAGATATACTTACACTCTTTTGAATTAATTCAAATATAAGAACAGAATTAGCAATAGTAATAGCTCTGAAAGTTTCAGTTCAATAATCTCAGACGTTTTTGAGGTATTGTTGAAACGTACTATTAGTAACTAACATACACACGGTGCCTTTTGATTCAGTTCTAAAGTAATATGATACTTTAAAGACTGAGAGATGCCGTAGACAACTTTTTAAGAGAAGAACAGTGCGGTATTAGAAAAGATAAGGGATGTGTCGATCAAATTTTCACTCTTAGGTTAATAATTGAGAAGTGCCTAAATTTTCAAACACCTTTGGCCCTCAGTTTTATAGATTATAAACAAGTGTTTGATTCTGTTGATAGAGGAGCTTAAGTAAAGGTTTTATCCTTGTATGGTATACCAGACAAATACATTAAAGCGATTAGTGCTATGTACGAGAATAACACTGCTGCGGTTAAGGTAGGAAATGAGGTTAGCAGCTGGTTTTGTATTAAATCAGGAGTTAAGCAGGGTTGTATTCTATCCCCCTTTATATGATTTATTTTGATGAAGTTTGTTTTAAGGAGCACAGAAAAGGCCTAGGGACACCACGAAATCAATTGGGTAGGAAAACATTTCCTGGACTTGGATTATGCTGATGATTTAAGCATCCTAGATGAAAGTGTGAGCAAAATGAATGAAGTTTTAGAGGTTTTGCGAGTTCAGGGTGCTAGTATTGGTGCTAGCTTCACCTACCTTGGTAGTATTATTAGTAAAGATGGTGGGAGCAGTGAAGATGTTAAAAATAGAATAGCCAAGGCTCAGGGTGTTTTTTCACAGTTAAAAAAAGTCTGGAAGAATAGGAAGATAAGTCTGCAAACCAAGATTAGAATATTAGAAGCTACAGTGATGACAGTGGTCAAATATGGCTCTGAAGCATGGACGCTCCGAAAAGCGGATGAAGATTTGCTAGATGTTTTCCAGAGAAATTGCTTAAGGATTGTTCTGGGTACCCGGCTGACTGACCGTATTTCCAACAATAGGCTATACGAAAAATGTGGTTCAATACCACTCTCTGGGTCTATAATGGAAGAAAGGTTTATGTTTTGGGAATGAAAGATGATAGATTCCCAACGATTGTTCTTTTCGGCCGGCCATCTAAGGCTAAACGGAAAATTGGTCGCCCCCGTCTGCGGTGGGAGGACGTCATAAAGAAAGATTTAAAGGAAATGGTAACTTCGTGGGTGGATGTAAAAAGGGAGGCTTTGAATAGATTGGGGTGGAGGAGGAGCGTGCGTAGCTGTGTTGGCCTCAGGCGGCTTGGTGCTGCGATGAGTTGTTAGTAGTAGTAGTAGTAGTTTACATAAAAACAATATAACTGTTGAATGAACTGTTACAGTATGAACTGTTCCTTCAGAGATCTTAGTTTAGGCACAAAAATATCCTTCTTTATATATGACCGGTAGACATATACATTTCAGTCTACCAACTTCAAGACCATGCACCGGAGACATATTTTAATTTCTACCACATTTTCCCAACGAGTATGACACATAGAATTTTATCATGGCACGTCAATAACGAAAATACGAGAACATACATCATAGGCAGGGCAAAAGCGCTGCCTAAGTAAAGAGTGATGTGAGCACAATGAATCATTTATTTATTATTATTCTTTTTTTTTTTTTTTAGACCAGGGCACTTCGTATCAAAGGAGTTATCGTAGAAACTTCAAAAAAGGCTCATTCGATCGGAAATATAGTCAAAAGTGATTTAATGACGACTAACCCCCCTCTCACGCCCATCATTTCCCCACACCCATCCAATAAAAATTTTGAGATAGCCATTTTGTTCAAAATAGTTGTAAGGTCTGAAAATTAAGTATTTGAGGATGAACACCCTTCTACAGCTCTCAGGGCAAAGAATTGTAAGTTATGCCCTGGGAGCATATAAGGTTAATAAGTAAAGGATGATCGTATAAACTTCGGAGGGAGCTCATTGGATGGCTAAAAGAAGCTTCAGTGCCCTTCATGAGATTCAGATTGATGGGAGGGTGGATTTACCCCCCCCCCACACGCACAAGCCCCGTATTTTCCACAAATGCAACTGATAGAGATTTTGAGATGGCCATTTGTTGTCGTAGAAACTTCGAAAAAGGCTCATTCGATTGGAAATTTAGAGGGCTAGTACCCTTTTTAACAGTCGAAAGTGACTAGAGGGAAACTAACCCCCCCCCCTCCCACGCCCACCATTTTCCCAAACACATCCAATCACAATTTTTAGACAGCCATTTGGTTCAACGTAAATGAAAGGTCTAGAAATTCTGTCTTTGAGGATGACAACTCCTCTCGAGCCCTCATGGCAAGGGTAGTAATATAAGCCCTGAGGGCATATAAAATATATACAGAAAGGGCGATAGTATAAACTATGGATGAGGCTCATTGGATTGGTGATCAGAAGTTCTAGCGCCCTTTTAAAGATTCAAAGTGATCAGAGGGTGGATTCCCCCCCCCCATATACCTCAGTATTTTCCTGAAATGCATCTTAAAGAAATTTTGAGATGGCCATTTGTTGTCGCAGAAACTTCGAAAATAGCTCATCCGATTGGAAATTGAAAACAATAGTACCCTTTTTAGTAGTCAAAAGTGATTGAAGAGCGAATAACCCATCCTACCATACCAACCATTTATCCAAACACATTTGGAGATAGCCATTATGTTAATCGTGATTTAAAGGTCGGGATATCCTGTATTTCCGGATGACACCCCCCCCCCACAGCCTTCAGGGCAAGGGTTGTAAGTTCTGCGCTGGGGGCATATAAGGTATGTACAGAAAGGGTGATCGCATAAACTGCATTTTAATTTGCATTTAACTGAAAGGAAAATGACTGTGAATTGTCAGTTTAGTATAAATATAATGATACATATTCCTTTAAGTTTTGATAACTCTTTATTTATTAAAATTTATTAAAGGCTGAAAATATTAGAATGGCTTTTGAGTCTTCAACGGGAAAGTGAATGCAAAACAGATATTTTTGTTTAAAAACCACAAGACAATTTTGTTCTAAAAAAAGATGAATAGCTGATATTTATAAATTATTGGTAATAAGCCCTTATAATAAGATATTTATATTTTTTTGATGTTCTATATTACTAAAATTTTGAGATAACCATTTGCTCAAAAGCAATCAAAATATCCTAGATTAAGGCCGTGAGAGTTGACACAACCCCCAGAGTCTGGGGGGCCGGGTGTAAGTTATACCCCGGGGGTATAAAAGAATTTCTAGGAAACTTGGGTTTTTCGAGCTTTATGAGACGTTCCTTGGATGGAAACTCTACCGTTATTTGTTCCTTTTAGAGTCAAACTTAAGTTAGGGTCCATAAACACCCCCCCCCAAACCACCTATGGTTCCCAAACACCTTCCAGCACAACCAGGTGTTAGCCCGTTAGATTACAATATTCCAAAGCTCAAATAACAGAGATTTCAAAGCGGACACATCCCGTCAGAGCCAAGGTACAAGGATGGTAAGTTTAGCCCAGGACATATAAGGTTCTTATGGAACGGATGATCGAATAAACTTCGGATCAGATGGGGCTCATTCGATTGGAAGTTGGAAGATCTAGTGCCCTTCTTAAGAGTCAAAAGTGAAAAGAGAACAATCCGCCTCCTCCCACACTCTTATCATGTCCCAAAACATATTCAATCAAAATTTTAAGAGAACCATGTTCATCCGCATGATTGAAAGGTCCAGTAATTATGTCTATGGGAATGTCAGCCTCCTCGAATTGTCTACTTATGTTTTTAATTTAGACATTAAAGGTTAAGTTGTGGGGGATTTTGAACTAGCCAGAAGGCACTAATGCCTGACGCTAAAGGTATTACGATGAAACTCTTTAGGGAACGTTTAGGAGTTTCAATTGGAGGAAAAAATGTATGCAAGCAGGTTTTCAAGAGGTCATATAAGCAATATCATAGGCAGCACCACTATAGAATAGCCAGAAAAATCATTGAAACTTTTAAAGGATCTAATTTAATTCAAAATTGAAAGTTCGGGTGCCCTTTTTAAGAGTAAAAGGAGATTGGACGGCAAGTAGCACCTCTCTAACGCCCATTTATTTTCAGAAAGTATTCAGTCAAAACTTTGACAGTGACTTTTTTCAGCATAGTAGAACGGTCCAGCAACAATGTCTTTAGGGATATTAGGGATGTCAACCCCCCAAACTGATTCAGTTGATCAATTATGCTTAAAAACTAAATGCTGCTTTAAAATACATCAAAAAGCATTACGTTTATTGTTGCCAATAAGACACTTTATCAGTATATCGAGAAAGACAGAGGGTAGTAAACTGAAACTTTTGGGGATACTACTATTACTGCTACTTCTTTTACAATTTAGATAAAAAATAAGAGCGTAAGTGTATCCTGATTGTCTAAGAGCATAGATAGAATCTTTTGGGAATGATGTTAAGCTTTTGTTTTTCAGGTCAACTTCAGGAGTTATAAAATTAAATTAAAAAATACTGTTTCTGTCAGGATTAAAAAATTGATATGAAAGTTTCTCCAATATACGAAGAGCTACCAAAATCACGCATTCTCATAGAAAAAAATTAAAAGATATAAAATATTATTTCTTCCATGAAACACTTTATGTAAGTAAAAAACGAACAGGGATTAATTTAAAAAACCTTTTCCCCAGGACGAGTTTATCAAAGAAAAATTTAGAGCTCCTTTAAATTAAGAATGAGAAAAAATAAAGTCAACAAATGTTTCAAACGTAGAACTAACACAATCCACGAGCCATAAACGAATAAGACTAAAAAAAAATAGAAAATACAATACATTTCCGAATCAAACTGCAAACGACCAAAAATTAACAAGAGTAGGGCTGATAACATCAAGACCAGAACTATGGGCATAGGCAGCATATTGTCTAGGGGGGGGGGGCAGTCGATAGTGTGATGGAGGGCTTTTTATCAACTGCTTTTCCAACCATATGCTTTTTCAGCCATACTTAATGTAAATTTGAAGGTCTAGAGGGGGGGGGGGGCGGGGGGCGGGGGGATTACCAGAACGCAATTTGAACTTTACTGAAAACAAAATACGTTTGAAATGTTTTCACTTTCTTACTTTCATAAATAAAAAATTATCAAAACCTTAAGGAATATATAAATAATATATATATATATATATATATATATATATATATATATATATATATATATATATATATATATATATATATATATATATATATATATATATATATATATATATATATATATATATATATATATATATATATATATATATATATATATATATATATATATATATATATATATATATATATATATATATATATATATATATATATATATATATATATATATATATATATATATATATATATATATATATATATATATATATATATATATACATGTCAATTAAACTGACAATCCACGGTCATTTGTTTTTTTTTCAGTAAAAAACAAATTGTGTTCTGATCTTGAGAAGGCATGGGGGTTATCTGCCCTACTAAGGAACCCGAATCCCCAGGATACGGCCTTGATCAGAGCCTGAGTATAGGTAGATTCGAATCCGGTAACCCCCCTAGATACGGCCTTGATCAGAGACTTTGTATAGGTAAATTTAACTAAGCAATGTTTTTGTAAATAATGATCCAGTACGATTGATCTTGAAACCCTTCTAAGAATTTACATTCAGGTTAACAACTGTTATTGATGTTTGTATTAACAGTAAAAGGCAATCTAGAAATATATTTTTTTTAGTAATTTCAAGAAAGAGCTTGAAACATTGATATGGCTTTTGTCTTATTTCTCATGCACTACAGGGGCATGAGTAATATATCACTTACGACTGTTTAAGAGTTCATTTAAAAACTTTTTGATACACATATACTTCATATATTTTTCCTTAGACACCATAAAATCTCAAAACCACTTTATAAATTAATGCTGGCGTGAGCAATAAGGTGGAAAGCTTGTAAAATTTATCCAAAGCCCCTAATAAGATGTTTAAATTCTGTCTAGAGTCCTCACTCTCCAAGCAGCTTTAGTTGGCAACATTTAAATGATCTTTAGAAAAATATACAAAGCAAAGAAAAAAAAAGAGAGATTCAAAGCAGATTCAATGGATGCCATTTATTTATTATTTTTTTTAACAGCAATTTCTTCTAACATTTTTAGGAAAAATTCGGAAAAAAAAGCATGAAACCTGATCAGTTTTCTTTTAGTTTTTTTTTCCATTGCTAATGGAGCAGTGAAATGGATGATTAGAACCACGAGTCCCGGGAATTCTAATTTTTTGGTTTCGTTGCACCCATTTTGTATTTTGATTTGCTCCTGCATCTTCTCCTTGCTGTTAATTCTATAACTAATGCACTTCGGTTAGCTTTGAGCAATACAACAAACTAAATCCATTCCAAATATAATTGTAAATTTGACAAAATAAACAACTGTTATAATAACATTATGATAATATCAATACTATGCTTGCCGACAATGCAATCAAAAGTCCGAGTAAGGCAGATCTATACCATTATTATTACTGGTATAATTTACATCTTTGCATCTGTATGCAAGACAACAACAGATTACTATAACTCATTTTCAAAATGTTGGATGAGGTTAGAGAGAAATTTATGTTTTTCAGTCTTCAAGCTTTTAGACAATCTATTAAAGGTGTATTTGAATTGGTACTACCTCTTCCCAAGGCCTTGAAAATTTTTGATTTTATCTTTATACACAAATGTACAAGAAAATACAAAATCAAACATACCACCATCCACATTAATATTTGGCTCCAATTTCAGAGGGTGGCAAGCAGGTCCAAGATTTGCAGATGCGTCTGTAGAAAAAGTCTTCCCTTGCGAAACTTCTTCTTTCAGCAACAAAAAACGATCAGCATTTTCAAAGTCATTTTCATAATTATTTGGCAGTGCATCTTCAAGATCTAAATAAATTTTATAGGTGATTTACTTGGAGTATTTGGAACGAAAATTTAGCGATAGGTAAAAAGGTAAAAAAAATAAAAGTTTTCTTTTTTAAAAGAAAAATTTCTAAAAAGATTATAAAAAAAATTTAGTCATAAGTAAAATGTTAAAAAAAGAAAAGAAACAAAATTATCTTGCAAGATTGCCAGACTGTATTTGCATTCATCATAGCCAAATTTAACAATATACGATAGATACTATAAGTAAAGCGAAAACAAACTCTTGCCAATAATAAATAAAAAAAACAAGAACAAAAAGTTTGGAGACAAATGTGTGTCAAAACCTCATATGCTCAGCCTTCATAGAATCAAAAAGGTTCAGGGCAAAACTCGGGAGGAATATTCTTCCAACAGCCTCAGGTAGCTATTTGGGTAATTGACTCTTTAATTTAGCTATTTCAACATTGTGGCAAGAAAAACAATTTTTATATTTAGATCCCCTATCGCCTTTTTAACAAATTAAAAAGGCGAATCCATATTTAGAAGAATTGCAAAGCTTTTTAAAGCATTAATAAAATGGCAAGAAGCAGGGGGCTATTTAGATTCCCAGCCCCTATTTTAACAAAATACAAAAGATAAATCCAAATTTAAAAAAATCGTAAGGCACAGGTTAAATCATTAAGTAAAGAGCCACAAGCAGGGAAACATATTTGTCATTTTTTAGTTTCTTTTGAATAAAAAATTCAGCTTCGAAAAAAGTACAAACTACAATCAAAAAACTAATAAACAAGTTAATTAAAACAATACACAAAGGAATACTAAACAAGATGGATTTGAACCGCCAATCCTCCCTTATAGAGAGGATTTTCGCTACTAAATGCAGATTATACTTTGGTATGGGACTACTAATATCTACTGCACCTAGTTATTTGAAAATAAAGAGCGGTGGAGTTTAGGAGAGGGGTAACACTTGATAAACGAAATTTTATTGAAGGAAAGATAGGATAGTGTTGCCATAAGAAGCATATGAGACCCAAGAAGAGATCCTAGACATACTGTTTAATATTTATGCTTTCCACAATGCGTAAATCATTTACGCAATTCCAGCCTCTTGTCAATACCCGCTTCTCTTAAAATATATATTCTCATAGTTTAGACTATAAGAAACAAACCTAACTGGTAATTTTATGTTTTTTTTTTATTGTCAAAGTTGCGTTAAAAACACGTAAGAAAAACACAATTTTTTCCATCAAGGAAACCAAAACAAACAATTTCATTGTTTTTCAGTGATGACAGTATATACTATTTTCTAATAAGGTAGAGACAGAGATAATTTTACATAGTAAGAAAACAAATCATAATATGTTTTACTGCTAGTTATTTATATAATTTTAACATATGCATAATATTATTTCATATATATATAGCCTATATAGGTATATAACATATTTCAGGTGCAGTAATTCTGCTATTATCCTCTAAAACTATTAGAGGATAATATCTCTAGGTAGAGGTACTTATCCTCTTACCATTATTCTGTATTTTTGACAATGTTAGCTTTAGCACCCTCTTACATATTGAATTTTATTTTTATCAGGATTATTGTATGTTTTTATCAATATCACGCCATTGAGATTTCACGGTAGGCATACACAGCTGCTCTCAGAACTTAATCAATATTTGTTCATTATTTATATTCCCCTCATTTTAAAACAGCAAATTTTAAAACAGGAAAAAAACACATAAGTAGCAAAAATAAGAATCAAATTAATGGAACCCCACATAATGCTGATTACCTTGCTTAACAGCGGTGACATCAAAAAGGATGATTTCATTCATGTGTCAGCATTTAAAGTGAACAGTCAAATACCCCTCAAAAATTTTAGTACTGTATCCAAAAAAGAGATTACTAAGAACACAATCAATAAAACACGTGGGCCAGACAAGAAAGAAAGATATAGATCAAACAAATGCGAAAGTGAAAGATACATTGATATTCATTTCTAAATTCGTACTAATAATCTGTATAAAGGATAGCTGTGTGTTAAACAGACTTTTGTTGGTCTTTCGCAAAACTCTCCATTGCCGATCTTCAGTTCCAAGAAAGTTTACACTTTGCAAATAAAAAATTCATTTATTTGTGTGGTACACAGATACTAACATTTTCTGGTGTGAAAAATTGATCCAGATAGGTCACAACTTTAGGGAAATTTGTTTTCTAAACACAGCATCCTCACTTAATTTTTCTTATGTTTTTTTAATTAAATAATGACAACATACATGCAAAAAAACCTCATAAAATTAAATACATAAACCTTACAAAAACAAATAACCTCACAAATGTCATACTAAATTCATCTGTATATATATGAACCACATCTAAAATGCATTTCACATGAAAATACATCTCTGCATCTCCTGCCACTATACTTCAATCAACTCAGATTTATTTTATATTCCTTTTCATCTTTAAGTTTTAAATGATAGTTATGGTTCTTTCCCTCCAAAATGCCACAATAAAAACCATATACAATTGTGATTTTATAAATGTGATTAATTTTATCAATCACATTTATTGGGGTGACAAATACTTTTATCTTGATACTTTATGGTGTAATCACAAGATTTCAAGGGCAAAAAACCACCCCCATGTCAAGATTATTTAATAAAATAAAGAGTGTCTGTCAATTTTAGGAACCTAACCACATTTTCTGCGGATCCAATACAATTCATCTTAGTGACAAGGGTGACATAGATAAACAAACTCCCTATTCTGAATGAAAGGGAGACTAACCCCCAAAATTAAAGTAAAATACTTTTTTTCAAAATTTGGGTCGACTAGGTAGTCTATAGACTACTCATGTCATGTATAAATTTCATAAGCCCAAGAAATAAGAACAAGGTAGACATAGTAGGGACGATACAGATACAGAAGGGACGTATCGGTAATCCTTACTAACACTCTTAAAACAAGATGAAGTAAACAAGTTACTTGAAACTTTTGAGACGCATGTGAAAAAAAACTTATAAATACCAGTCATAGCTTTCAACTTTCCCTTTACTACAAAACCAGTGTTTACACAAGAAGTCATCTTAAGAGCCCTGTTTTTTTATCCTAATCCTGTTTTTTACACAAGATGTCATCCTAAGAGCTCCAAATTTGAGAAAATATATTTGAGTTTTTTTTATTTCCGTAGGGGGAAGGTATTTTGGTACGTGTGTATTAAGCACCACTCACTCAAGTTTACAGTATGTAAAATTCGAAAACAAACCAGTTGTTTCGTTTGTTTCTTTATTAATTTATAATTAAATTCGGGCTCTAGTTTTGCACATTAGGGGGGGGGGGGTAAGGAATAGCGGGTCTTCATGCAAAATGTGTTCGGTATAATTATTCTGCACATTAGATAGGTAGATAAATAAGTGAGTTTGAAAACCAAATATATGAACATGAACACAGTAAAATAACATACATGAATATAGTGAATGGGGGGTACCCCATTCACTATATACCCCAACGCGGAAAATCCCCCCCTCCCCGACGGAAACCACCCCCCGTGGAAAATATCCCTTCCTTGGAAACTACCCTCACGGAAAATACCCTGCACTCCTCCTGTGTGAATTAGGGTTTATAATTTTGAGATTTTAATTTGAGTTTTTTTTTCAGTTTTTTGGAAAAGTGAGAGTAATTTAAAAAACATAATTATATTGAAATCTAAAAAAAACACAAATCTATTTTTATTGAAAATAATTAAATTTTAAATTATGCAATTTTTGGCAGTATTGGGTTCCAAATTAAAAAAAAGAAATTGAAGAAGCAAAAAAAAAAAACATAGGTAAACAAAAATCAAAACTCATCTACAATAGCGGGCACCGAAAAATTTAAGATGGTTTGGCTATCCTTGGAAAGGATAATTGGCTTTGGGAACCAACAAACTAAATTGTTTAATTTTTTATGGACAAGAGTGCTCTCGAATTCAACGAGTTTGTTTTTCTTATCTTCCAAGAGTAAGACTACAAAAAATCACCGTTAACAAATAAATGAAACCCAAAACGAACAAGAAGTAATATATACAGCCAAGTCAAAATCAAAACTAGCACAAATTCACGGGAGTATGGCTGACAACACCTATGTCTCCTTCAAACCAGACAATAATTTGCAAATTACTTAAAAAAAAGATAACTGTGTAGTGACTGTTCGATATACATATTCTAATATATATTCCTTATAGTCTTAATACTTCTTTATTTGTTAAATTACGGTAATAAAAGTGAAAAAAAATTAAAATGTATTTTTTTTGCACTAAAGTGCAAATTATGTTTATATGGGGAGAAGAAATTAATGAAAAAAGTGGTGTTCTCGAATTTTAAACAGCGTAAACTTGAGTGAGTGGCGCACAATACACAAATACTAAAATCCCCCCCCCCCAAAAAAAAAAAACTTAAATAAAATTCTCACATTTGTAAAGCCTTATTTTCCATGGGGGGTATTTACCGGGGGGAGTGTTTTCTGGAGGGTATTTTCAGTGGGGAGTATTTTCCGAGGGAGGGGGGGGGGGTAGACGCCAGCTACCTCTTTTTGCATGGTTTGCTCTCATTCTCTATGAGTCACAAAGTATTTTCATTTTAGGCCTAATCATATTTCTCTGAATTGTATGCTATAGTTTCTATGTAACCATTATTCAAGTATTGCATCACCAGAAAGGTAGCTAGTTTTACAGATTATCATAACCTTCAGATGTTTATGGAACTTTATTGCATCATTTTTTCGTTTATTCAGAAATTCCGTTGGACAACTTTCACACAAAGATTAAAGGGTATTATTTTTATAGATTTTTCTTTTAATCTAAAAAAAAACTGCCTATTCAATAAAAAAGGCTAGTACACTGAATATCTATTTTACTTGTTAAAAACAACTACACTTTTTTACTTCTATAAGTCCCATCACTAAAGCTTAGAACAAAAGGTTAATCATCAGACTTTTAAAATTTTATATAAGCTAACCTACATAGAAACAATTTTATCTGTTCCAGCTATAGTTTTGTTTTTTGCAAGGTAGTGAATCTAGCATATAATTGGCAACCATTAGTTATAAATCAACCAAACGTAATGATAAGTTCAATAAGAAAAATTTGGCCATCTCTATAACCTAATTTTTGCTCCTGAAGTATTCTTTTTAGTCCCTATTTGGAAGTCACTGCTTCTAAACTGAATAGCATTCGTATGCAATTTTTACTATTTTGAAAATATCTTCTTTGTATTATTATCAGTATCAATGATATACATATCATTATGTTATAGAGTATTTAAATCTCAAGACGATAAAGGAAAGTATCGGAGCTGAATTAATAGTTAAGTGCAAGTCAGCAGTTGATTTTCACCCTACTAGCATTTCATTGTTATGAATTCTTCAAAATTCTTTACGTCTGCGGTGTGGTTAGTTTTGCTAGCACGTGTGTGTCTTAAGTGTGAAGTTTCCTCTTTGTGTCTTTTATTTTGTTTTCTTTCTATTAGTTGGATATATGTTATAAACAGCTATCTATATCCGATGTATTTAATAAAATATTTATACAATATGAAACCATATGTATATACAATAAGTATACAGAATATGTATATACATATATACATATGTATATACATGTATATACATATGTATCTACATGTATATACATATGTATATGCATGTATATATATGTATATATATATATATATGTATATACAATATACAGAATATGTATCGGCATAATTGTGACAATTCCATGCTTGCGGTTTACAAAAATTTAACCGACTGGATTTTTTAATGAAATAGAAATTCCGAAATTTTTTTTTTAACCCCTTTAATACCAAAAAAAGTAAAAACTCCCCTAAGAGAGATATATTTATTAAGCCAAAAAACAGCATCAGTATTAACAGCAACCCCAAGAAGTAGAAAAAATTGTCCAAGGGGTGGCAAAAATACATTAAAAAATAATATAGTACTAAATAAATTATGAAAACCTAATACAAATTGCACATCCTAATCAGCATTAAAAACCTTTAAAAAAAAAAAAAAACAATTTTAATGTTAATACCATCATAAAATAGGCCATAATAAAATCCTTAATTTTATTTTTACAGCCCCCCCCCCCGAAAAAAAGAATTAAAATTCATACTTAACAAAAATGATTTATTTAATTGTACTCTTACACTCAGAAATGTCACTAATATTTTTAATTCTCTGATATAGATGATTCCAACTCCTAATTTTAGAATGACGCACAGAAAATATTGAACACATTGAAACAATCATTGGAGTTTTAATCTATCCCAGAGATAAAGTCTGGTGATTCAGGATCACGGATCTCAAATTGACTAAACTATCAAAACATACGATACTTGTAACATGTTAAAGTGTGAGAACTGACCAAATGTAAATTTCATAGTTAAGAATTAGGCAGTATTCTTATATGCTCATAGATGTTC
>NC_142812.1:14283078-14307496 GCF_049724085.1 Artemia sp. Qi Xiang Cuo | reverse complement strand
AACTTCAATGGTACACGAATCCTCCTAAATCTGATTTACCAATCCTTCCAAATCTGATTTACCAATCCTTCCAAATCTGATTTACCAATCCATCCAAATCTGATTTACCAATACTCCAAAAAGCACTTTTACCCCACTATCAAACATAGTTTTTTTGTCCTGCGCTGTGAGAACTGGCTCACAATTGGCTCAGGTGGCCCAAGGATGCGAACCCTTCGTTCAATAATCTCTCTTAATTATTTCTGATGATTCAAACGTTCACACGGCTCTTATAGTTTAAACTTCCTTAGAAATATTGTACTTAGGATCTTTTCTTTTACTAATTATCTTAGCGAAATTCAAACCGACTAGCGTCGTTGTTTGACTGAAGCTAGAATGCAATTTCTCTTTTTGCTGATTAAGAATTTAGACTCTTGGAAGCGGTATTTGAACTCAATTAGGGGACGTTTAATTTCTGTCAGAATCATCTTTAGAAGGAAAGAATCTTGGTATTTCAGATATATTGCATTTTGCTCATAGTACATATCACCCGACCCATTAATTAACGACTTCGCATCATTATGACTTGCTTGCCTCTGGGCTTTTGAAGTGTTCGTAATTTATTAAATATTTCTTGTCCAAAGTCATTTTATATTTATGTAATGGCTTAGTCAGGAGTGATAAAAATTTTCTCTATTACTTTTCTTATTTTATTCTACATCCCTATCTAAAATTCGTCTACCGGACTAAGATTATTCATGGTTCTAGGCTAGCTACTATACTAAATATATTTTTTTTACATCTAACACTGATTACTTTTACATTTCCAACAAGGTTGGGGCTATTCTACCTTTACATTAGATTTTTTTGAATTCACTTTTTACAAGTTTTTTTTTATTTTGCTGTCTATATGGCACACTACTTTCTATCTATGCTACATTAAATGAACAGCTCGACAACGCTACACATAACTCTATCTGGACATCTAAAAATACATACAAGAACGATTTAAAACACACAATATTTGGTTTATCATGTTCACTGGTAACATTAAAACGCTTTCACTGGGGATGTTTGCTACACAACGTTAATGATAGGGTATTGGAGGTAACGTTATTAAGTTATTAATAACGTTATTAAGTTATTAATAATAAGTTATTAATAACTTAAAAAGTTATTAAGAAGTAACCTATGTAAATTCACATCTATTTCATCACCATTCGAGTCCTTAACGTACTCAATCCTTCTGTTGTAAATTATTGTCCTTCACTCTTTTCGTCTTGGCAAAACATTTTTTAAGCACTTACGTTATAGTTTCTTCATGGTATAGTTCAAGCACGATTGTGTTCACACGATAAGCTTCTCTAATTGTCAACTGGGAAATGATGCTTCCAATTACAGGTGTGGGAATATGCTATCAGAGTTCATTCTCAACTGCTTTTTTACAGTTCATAGGGTGCCTTATCATCAAGGGGTCGAACACTGGGAGTGCGTTTATTTTCTTCTCAGCATATCATTTTTGGGATATTTTGAGGCACATAGAGAATTTATTCTCGTATAAAATTGTTCATTTGTGTCTCTTATAAAATTGTTAGCTCATGGCTTGCGTCTATTAACCTTTGCGGTGATTCCTAGGTTAATCACGGGGGAATTGAAGTTTGGATTTGGAACAGGTCGACATCAAACTATGGTTACTCCTTCAAAATATTGTCTTTAACTTGTGGGAGGGGTATATTGTCACTGAGGGGTTGGTCACTGGGGTTAATTTTGGTTTCCAGGTCCATTTTTCAGAAATTATCTCTTAACAGAGATATGAACTTTCCACACAGAGGGGATTGGATGGATTCTAAGAGATGGTCACAAGGGATTCGACGCGTAAGTCTGTGACACATAAATAGTTTTTGGGGTCATCAAATATCATAACTATACGGCCATATGGTATATGGGTCCATAATGACTATCAAAGGCGATATTTATGTACTTATCTCCTGTACTGATCGATGGGGTTGTCAGAATTTATGCGATTATATAGTTCGATAGTGCACTGGATACTGAGATTCAAATATAATGTTACCTGATACGTAATATGGTTCATGTTCGAGGAAACGACGATCAAAGGTAACTGTTGTTTTCGTAGACGAAGCTTGGATGAAAATTGCCTGGATTCTATGGCGAGTACTCTTCGTTGGTTGAAGTATGATGAAAATATATGCTACTAGGTTGTATCTGCACTTGGCAACTCATTGAAATGATCAATATCCAATATGTCACTCCGCTTCCTGTAATAAAAATAACGAGGCAGAATCACACGTTCTTTAAAGTAAATACTCATAGTACAAAAAAGTCACGTATCGATTGGGTACATGAATTTTGCGCTATGAGACAGAGTTAAATAAATACACTAATATTAGTACACAAAACTAAATTTTTATCGTGTTGTTTATAATAAAACGACATAATTCCCATTGGGAAATTCAATACATAGAAGTTTCTTCTAAGTGGTTATAGCCTAAAGACGATATAAGATACTAATACTTTAACTTTGATCGTGGTCTGTTATTATGCTTTTAAATATACACAACTACATACACTTTATTTCAATTTCTTTCAACACTTAGCTAATTTTGCATTAGATTGAGAATCATCATTTAAACAGAGTTTATGCTACATGATTAATTTTTGAGGTCTAATTTTACAACATGTTTCATGCCTGCATTGTTCACGCACGTCCCTGCTGTTTAAGAAACGCATGTTGCAGCGTCATAACCACACGGTTTTACGTAAACAACCTTACAGTGGGGGAACAAGACATAGCAAGGACGAGTGGAGACCTTTATACCCACTCGTTTTCTAATGTCTTCCCTTTTTCTTGGCTTAGACGTTCTCATGGGGTTCCGGGTTTAACCTCTGCATTTCAGCCGTTTCCCCGTGTTCTTCCCTTGGTTTTCGCCTTCTTGGTCCCTGGATTTTTCTGTAATTACAAGTCAATAGGGTTCTTATGGTCAGGGAAGTCGTGAATACGAAACATACGGCCAATAGTATGTTCCACCAGAAATTGGTCGATTCTTTGAGTTCATTCGTGTTTCCTTCTAGTCTTGTTACTTGTTGAAACAAGGTCTCGAAGGGTTTGGGGTTGAATTTCATAAAGATCTTCCTTGCGTCATGGCTAGCTAGATATGAATTTTCATGCTTGAATATTACTCCATGTTTTACAATATCTTGGGCCACTGCGTAAACAACGAGGATTATGATGATATTCTTATGCCTCATCTTATTTTTTGTTTTTAGAATTAATTTGTCATTAATTTTACCCGTTTTTTGCTAAATTCGTTTGTTTACTACTTTGTTATTATTATATTTTTTCAAGAGCACTTTAATTTTTAACTTAGGTTATTTTTTTTATTATATAATCATTTTGTGGCATTGGCCAAAGAAAACTGATTTGTAGGCGTAAAACAGAATAAATATTTTAGGATTAGATAGGTTAGGAAAGTAAAGTTAGGACTCCCGAGCTTTATTCTGGTCGTGATATACCTCTATGACTGGTTGAGATATAACTTTAAAGCGTAGCTAGTAATCGTTATACAGTTTAATTTTACATTATATTTCTCGAGTAAGAAACACATGAATAAGCAAGCGTGCAGCACATAATTACACTGGTTTCCTATTTTATGTGTAGGCCTAAAATAATTATAATCTGCACTAAGACAAAATATTTCATATATATGGGATTAATATCTTGTTTTGGATAATATCCATCTTGGTTAGGACATGGCGCACAGTTTGGGATGCGCCCGATGAGCTGAGTCACCATCATCATTGACCGGCGTCTACAGGATTCGTCCTTATCACTGGCAAGTGCGATTTAAGGTAAGTTTAAGGTAATGGGTCGATTTTCTTAAAGAAAATCCGAGGGGACCGCCAAAACTCAACAAATTAAACGCTGCCTTGGTTTTGGGTTTCTCCCCAGGCTTCCCACAAATTTGTCTGTACATTAATTAGGGATATTTCCATCTGTCAGGTTTTTTAACCGTTCTGCCTGACTCTGTCATTACTTTCTCCTCGACTTCTTGCGGTTTTTTCTTTTTCGGTTTTTCTAGTGAAATAAGATCAAACTTTTTGTATTGTTTTTTTCAAAAATTCTTGCCCTTTTAATTTCGTTTGTTTCGCGTGTGCGGCTGCTGAAATCGGTCTTGATTTCCCTATTTCTTTAACTACCATATGGTCTGATTCGCCATCAGACTCTTCAGAACTGGTTTTTTACGAATCCGCATTAGAACCTATAGAGGTTGCACCTCGCGTTTTTGAGGTATCACCTCCCCTTCCTTCGTAAATTTCTGCTCCTCTGGAAATAGAAGGTTTATTCTCTAAGTCCTCGCCTTGAGTTTTCAACTTGGGGGATTTGAAGGATTTTTGAGAACTTTGAGAGGAATCAAGAGTTTTCGCAGGGTTCCTCAACTTTTTAAATGCTATGTCCTCAGGGAGATGGGGCATTTTTTGCACTAGGGTTTTCCTTCATGAAGTACACTGTTTAGGCTTGACCTTTGACACAGTTCTATCATAATATTGTCCTTGCTGGTCATCCTTGGGAGTTTTATTCTCGTGCAATGTACTTTGACTCGTTTTTATGGGGAAATTTATTAAATCTATAGCTTCTCGCAGGTTTGTTTTAGTTGAATCTTTGGGGGGAGTTTTCTTTACAGTAATACCGGGGGTTTCTACAGCTCAGTTTAATTCTTCCTGCAATGACAGGGGCCTTTCTATCGGTGTTGCAGGGGAAACCCTATCGTCCGGAAATCTTTTGGGGGGACAAGGGGTCGAAATTCTATCGGGGAAAAATTGGGTTTTTGGAGATATTATATAATCTAGTTCTCCTGCGCTTGCCGATGAATAACTTTTTGGATCTTTTGGTGTTTTTATTTCAGGAAAAAATCCTGTTATTAGGGATTTTTTCTTAGGGATAATTAGATTTTTCATTGCCAACAATTCTTCAAAATTTTCTTCATCACTCTCATCTTTAAAATAATCTTGCTTGAAATTCAAGGTTTTTAGCTCTGCCAATCTTGATCTAGGGGGCTCAGTTTCTGCATCGGATGAAGCTGTAGAGGATGGATGTGATATCTATCTCTCTGGAAATTTGGCTCTTTTTATTCGGCTAACATGAGCCTTGTAAGTTCTTCTCCTATCGGGGTTCTCCATTTTAAAAGTATAGTCGTTATCGTACTTTTTGACTATTCTGTACAGTCCAGAATATTTGTTGGAAAGTTTTTTGCCTTCCGTTTTTGCTTCGTTCTTTAGGTAGACGCAGTCTCCTACTTTGAAATCTATACTCCCCTTGACTTTGGGTTGGTTTCTTAGCTCTTGGTTTCTTTTACATTTTTACAACTCTTACCTAGCTATTTTAAAAGTTTTCCTCATCCTATTTATGAATTCTTGTTTGTAATCCTCCGAGTTATTATAATACTGCCGAGACTCAATAATCTCATCATACGGGATTCTAAAATCACGACCAAAAAGTAAATAAAATGGATTATCTTTAGTTGTTTCTTAATAAGCAGTGTTGATTACGTTAGTTAAATAAGGTAAGAATTGATCCCATTCGTTCCTATTGTCTTTTGTATAAATACTTAATATGTTCGAAAATATTTTACGCCTATTTTCTATTTTACCTTTAGCTTGTGGATGGTACGGAGCTGTCACCATTTTCTCTATATTAAGAAAACTCATTAAGTTTTTTGGTACTATTGAAACAAAATTGCTACCGTTTTCACTCAAAATTTTATTAGGAATGCCAAATTTTAAAAATAATTTTGCTAACGCCTTACTTGTGGCGTAAACACCTTGGTTTTCCAATGCTTTTGCAAAAGTAAATCCTGAAAAATGGTCTATAACTGAAAGAACACAAGTATGGCCTCTGCTGGAAACAGGCAAGCCACCGCTCGTCCCGTATACGTCAAATGAGATAATATCGAAGTTGTACTTTTCTACCGGGACTCTTCCCATTGGAGGATTAAGATAAGCCTGGGGGATTTTTCTTAAGTTACAAGCTTCGCATGTACTTACAAATTCTTTAAGTTTTGTCATTGCCGACGGCACGTAAAAATATTGTTTTAATTTATGGAAAGTTTTCATTACTCCTAAATGTCCGCCTATAGTTGAATGAAAATATTCGAACGCAGGTATTATTAATTTTTGTGGTAATACAGGTATTATTGAGGTTTGGTTTCTATTTGTCTCAGCAGTCACGATTCTACATAGTATTTCTTCATCAAGATCATAGTAAAAATTATCTATTTCTTTTCTAAGAGTTTTGAATTTATCCGGTAAAGTATTGTCATTCACGAAATAATTAATAAGCGCCGAACACATTTCGTCCTTTTTTTGCTTTCTTTCTATGTTTTCTAACGACAAGGGACAATAGTTAACCTTATTTTCCTTTACTGTGTCTTTGACTTTTTTTTCTTACATTTATGTTTGCTCTTAGCATTGATAGCGTTAACTTCATTTTCCTCTGCTTCCGACGAAATATTATCTGGGTATCTACTCAAAAAGTCACAAGCTGCGTTTTGTTTACCTTTTAAATGCTCAAATTCGTAATCTAGGTCTTGGATTTTCATAATCCATCTAGCTAGAATTCCCGTAGGGTTTTTAAATGTGCACAGGTACTGCAAGCTTTTATGGTCTGATCGTAGCATAAATTTTCTACCAATCAAATAGTGTCTAAATTTGTCCAAGTGGTGGATTATAGATAATAATTCTAAGTTTGGGGCGGAATAACTACTTTCGCCTTTTGATAAAGTTCTGCTCGAATAGCACACAAATTTTTCTATTTTTTTATTAGAAGGTCCTTGTAAAGGATCAGGGTTTCCTATGGGAATTATTTGCGAAAGAATAGCCCCAATGCCCTTTGAACTAGCATCGGTCGTGACCACAAATTTTCCGTTTTCAAAGTCAGGAAGTGATAATATTGGTTCAGAAGTGAGCGCCTTTTTGAGATGGTCTAGGGAAGTTTGAGAATCCTGGGACCAGGTGAAATTTTGGGAGTTCCCTTTAGTTTAGTCCGTGAGGGGTTTCGCAATTTGGGCGTCATTACTGAAAAACTATCT
The DNA here is from genome assembly GCF_049724085.1 of Artemia sp. Qi Xiang Cuo. Classification (NCBI taxonomy): domain Eukaryota; kingdom Metazoa; phylum Arthropoda; class Branchiopoda; order Anostraca; family Artemiidae; genus Artemia; species Artemia sp. Qi Xiang Cuo. The sequence goes on along the minus strand of NC_142812.1, from coordinate 14,300,411 downwards.
AAATTACCCAGTAAGACCTAAAATTCTTCTTAATTCTCATGGTGCTGGGGGGTTTAAGGTTCCCAACACATTTTATTTTATCAGGGTCTGGGGACATCTCTCCTTGCGTCACTACTACTCCTAAAAATTTAATTTTAGGTTGAAATAAATTTACTTTCTCAGGCCGACATTTTAAATTGCCCTGTCTGAACTTCTCGAAGACCTTAGCTAATGTTGCTAAGTGTTGTTCAGTGTTTTCTCCCACGCATATGACATCATCAACAAAATGAATTATATACTTTAATCCTCTTAACAGGTGTAATAGGGGTCTACATAGCGCGCTTGAACTTGTTTTAAGTCCAAAAGGTACCCTTAAGTATTCATATGAACCACATTCACATGTTGAAAATGCAGTTTTATGGACATCTTTTTCGGCTATTTTCACTTTTTGGTAGCCTTGGGTAAGGTCCAAAGAAGTAAAAATTTTGTTTTTGCTTGAAATAGAGTTAAGAATTTCATCTATTCTTGGTAAAGGAAATTTATCGCTAACTACTTGTTTGTTGAGGGCTCTGTAGTCTACTACAAGTCTAAGGTCACCATTCTTCTTTGGTACTAAGATCACTGGTGCACTATACGGACTTATACTTGGGCGTATAATTTAATTTTTTTCTAATTCATGAATTTTTTTTAACCATTCTTTGTGCTTATATGGCACACGATATGGCTGTTTTGCTACGGGATAACCAGTCGTTAAAATTGAGTGTTCATAAAACGGTATCAGCCCGATGTCATCTTCAGATGCGGAAAATATATGCTTAAAATTTCATAATAATTCGCAAAATTTTTTTTCAAGTTCCATGCCCGAAACATGATCCACATTAAATTTGTTTAGAAATTGAGATTTAGTAAAAGAATAAATGTTAGTAGAAATTTTATTATCGTTGACTCGGTTTCCTTTAGAATTTTTCCATGTTTTGAAATCAATATCCGTTCAGACCTAGATTTGAATTAAGCACGTCCCCTTTTTTATTGTGATTGTATCATTTTCATGGTTATTAGCTAAACAAATAAAACCATCTCCTTTGTTGTAATATATGATATGTTCCTTGCATTGCAGATTTTCGGGAATTTCAGATAGGGTCGCAAAACATATTTCGAATTTGCTAACCAATGCCTCAATCATCTGTGATATTTGAATATTTTGCATCGTTTTGGGGGGGGGACTTTTGTTTTCCTTATCGCTAATCCGTAATATTTCTCTTTATTTTCATTGTTTATTAGATTCATACTGGCGCTATTTTGCGCCATTGCGGTATCTTGCGGCGTCACGTTGGGTTTTACTATGTTTTCCCATAATTCCGCAATTTTCTTAATTTCGTTTGACCTGTACTGTCGCATATCTCCTATTTTTATTTTCGCAGATTCAATACCCTTATTATTTAAATTTACTTCATCTCTGCAATGTCTTTCAGAATAATTGAACAAATTTCTAATTATGCCTTTTCCTCCTTGCGAGACATGAGGTTCAAAAGATTGCGACCTTATACCGTCAGAAATTTTGTTTACTGTTACGTTGTTTTCGTATTCTCTGTTACGATTTCTTAAGGTAGGAATTTCTTCCCCTATCTTAGCTGGGTAGACAAGCCTCTCGTTTGCTACGTCTAATAGTACTCTATTGGACCCTAAGAAGTTTGCGCCTATAATTGCTTCGTACGGAAAGTTATCGCATATTATAAAATTTGTCTGGAAGATCCTATTGTCCCCTTTTTACGTTTAGGCAAATTGAACCTCTTGCATCCAATTTATGTCCTGTCACACTAGTTAAATTGGGATTATTAAAATTTCTTTGTTGTCGAATATAGGGAGGCAACATATTAAATACGCAGGAGCTTATGATGTTGACTGTAGCTCCGCTGTCAACTAAGGCTTTAAAGTAAATGTTTTCTGCACAAAAATCGTTAAATTTAGGCAACCTACTATTATTATCACTACAAGACGGCACTACCATTGTTTTGGACCTATTTAATATTCTGGGCACCCTCTGGGTCCAATTTATATTTCTGAGGGGCCTGAAACGTTTCCATGAGGATTTATTTCATGTGTCGGTGCCTGTAATATATATTCAGGCATATGAGGTTCCGTTGGCATATCTAATTGATTTACATCTGTCTGCCTTCGCCATATATTATTATGGTAACTTGGGTGTCTTGCGTCAGTGCCGCTTGCTGGCGCTGACTGCCAATGCCGTTGGCTTGCAAAATTTTCATGTCCCATCGGCAAGTTTTCGTGATTTCTATATAGCATTCTCGCATTATATTGGCTTTGTCGATTATTTGGGTTTTCAAATCGGTAATTAATTTGTCTATTTGGGGGAGGGGTATAAAAATTTGGTTCGTACGGGTTGTCAGGTACTGATTGGAGCAATCTTCCCTGGCTGTAGCCTAGTGCATCACCGGCGCTAAAATTTGTTATTCTGAACAAATGGTTGCCATAATTTTGCGTACTACCTTCAGAAATTATTGGTATTCGATTGGGGACATAGCAGTGCTCTCTCATGATATGTCCTGTTCGATTGCAAATATAGCACCTTATTATTGTAGGGTTATTTTCGTCATTAGATTGTTTGACAGGCTGAAAACGTACTGTTTTTTGCCAAGCGGGTTCTTGCGTTTTATTTCTTTGTGGCACTGGGGAGTTATCCCTTGAAAAGAAATTGGGAGACGCCTGATCGCCCTTGAAGATTGGGTTCGCGTTTGAATCACCTAGGCTATTTATTGAAGCCTTACTGTGATTAGCGACCATCTTATCGACTTCGATCAGTGGCTCTACCTCCTGAACTGCGAGATCCAACGTCTGAATATTTTTGGATATTACCACTATATAGTTTTGGGGGTAGCCCTTGCAAAAAGGTATTTAGTATGACTTTTTCATACAGTTGCCCTGAACCACTTCCGTATTTTGCCTCTACTAAAATGCGTATATTATCAAGATATTCTCTTATATTTTGTGAATAGTCAAAGCTCACCGTTCCGTGTTTTAATTTATTTATGGAACTGGTTTCGATAAATCTATCTTTAAATGCTTTTAACAATATGTCCACCGTATTTATTGGCAAGTTGGCGTCATTGCCTATGGTATGTTCAATTTGTTTTAGAAAGATTAAGGCCTGTCCTTTTAGTCGTAATAGGAGCATGTCGACTAACGCTTCTAGCTCTGTTTTTGTTAGTTGTACAAACTGGGCCAATTGGATATTAAATTCGTCAATATCTGATTGACCATTGTACTCCGGGAAAGATTTGACTATTTCTATATTTTTCGCGACTAATTTCTGCACTATTAATAAGTCATTAAGGTCGTCCGCCACTTTTTTTTTAATCAATTCAAAATAAATTTGTTTTTTCACTTAACCTATTTTGGAAGAGGCTATTATCTCCTGTGAGATATCTAAAGGGTTTCCCTGTAAAAGCTTAGCGGCAATAGGCCTAATCACTTTTCTTATATGTCTGTATCTCTCCAATAATTAAATTTAAATTACAAAGTTTTATAGCCTAATTAGTTCGCAAGTTTTTCTCCAATTTCCGACTCGCGCCATTTGTAGTGGTGAAAGAAAAATATTTGTGGCTATAAAGGAAAATTGTTGGGGTGGAAGAAAAGGACTGGACTTAATTGTGGTCATAAATATTGACCTCGTCAAAGATAATATCCTACTCTAAAACTGCGAACTTACGCCTTATAAGCTTTCCGATAGCGCTGCTTATAGCTCTAAAGGTCGTACCAACAAGGCCTGCGCCATCCTCAATTATTGAGAGAAAATAAAATGTGTAGCCATATAAATGTAACCTCTTCTCCTCGAGCTATCTGGAGATCAGATTCCCTGGGACCGTACCTTGGAGATCTGCGAACTAGTTACCTGTCGTTAGACTACATACAGACATAAAATGAAATAGACACAGATAAAAAGCAATAGATTTATTGAGACTTAAATATTTAGGTGAACAGCAGTGGGTCACTTCAAATGACAACAACGGTGACTGAGATACAACAATGAAAGAATTGCAAAGCTTGAACGTCGAAATAATTCTATCTAAATGATCCTGAATCTCATTTACGGATCATTCTAGAAAGCATTTTTACCCCACTATTAAACATAGTTTTTTTGTCCTGCGCTCTTAAAAACTGGCTCAGAATTGGTTCAAGGGACCCAAGGATGTAAACCCTTCGTCCAATAAATTTTTTCAAACATTTTTGAGGATTCAAAAGTTCAGACGGTTCTTATAGTTTAAATTTTCCTATAATTATTGTGCTTAATATCTTTTTTAATCACCACTATTTTAGCGAAATTCGAAGCTGAATAGTACCGTTCTTTGTCTGCGGCTAATTGCAATTTTTCTCTTTGCTGATTAAGGATTTTTCATTGTTTTTGCGACTAGATTTAAACTTAATTAGAGGAAGTCGGAATGATCTTTAGAAAGAAGGAACTTTATTTTTGTATTTTAAATATATCGCATTTTACTCACGGTACACAACGCTATAGCGTTGCCTTTAGTAAAGGTCATACGGCTCCAATTTTTCATTATTTATTTATTTTTTTCCAAAAGAACTTCATATAGAAGGGGTCGTAGACAAAACTTCAAAGGGGGCACAGTCGATTGGAAATACATATTTCCAGTGCCCTTTTTAAGAGTCAAAAATAATTGGATGGCGACTATCACCCCTCCCATTTCCCCTAACTCATCCAGGCAAAATTTGGATATAGCCATTTTGTTCTATGCAGTTGATTTCCAAACAGAAATTATGGTTTTCAGGAGAACACTCCCCCCACAGCCCTCATGGCAAGGGTTATAATTTATGCCTGGGGGCGCATAAGGTTCTTATAGAAAGCTTTGTCGTAGAAACTTCAAAAAGGGCTGATTCAATTGGAAATTCAAAAAGCTAGTGTCCTTTTTAATAGTCGAAAGTGATTGGAGGGCAACTAACCCCCCTCTCGCGCCCACCTTTTCCCCAAACACATCCACTCCACATTTTGAGATAACCTTTTTTTCAACGTAGTTAAAAATTCTGGAAATTAGGTCCTTGAAGATGACAACCCCCCCCCCCCCCACAGCCTTCAGGGCAAGGAATTTAAGTTATACCCTCGGGGCATATAGCCATTTAGATTTCCAATTGAATGAGCCCTTTTTGAAGTTTCTACGACAATGATTATTATAGAAAACCTTATTTGCCCCCAGGAAATAACTGACAACCCTTGCCCTGAGGGCTGTGGGGGGTTGTCATCCACAAAGACCTAATCTCCAGAATTTTCAACTACGTTGAACAAAATGACAATCTAGAAATTTTGATTGGATGGGACTGAGGAAAAGGTGAGCGTAAGAGAGGGGCGAGTTGCCCTCCTATAACTTTTGAATATTAAAAAGGCCGTTAGCCCTTTGAATCTCCAATCAAATTAGTGATTTTCGAATTTTCTACAACACAGTCTTCTATAATAACTTTAGGCCCCATGCCCCTACGGCCTAACTTAAAAGCCATACCATGAGGGCCGTGGGGGAGTGTCGTCCTCAAAAATATAGTTTCTATATGGAAATCAACTACATAGAACAAAATGGCTATCTAAAAATTTTCATTGGATGTGTTTGGGGAAATGTTGGGCGGGGAAGGGGTGTTATTTGCCTACCAGTCACTTTTGACCCTCAGAATATGCACTAGAACTCTCGATTTACAATTGAATGAGCCCCCTTTGAAGTTTATATGACGACCCCTTCCATATGAAGTGCCTCTGGGAAAAAATGAATAATAATAATAAAACATTGGAGCCATATGGCCTTTACTATAGGCAACGCTATAGCGTTACCTCTGATATTTGTACTAGATAGGTCAAATTGGTTGTAATTTAGTCATAAAAGTTAGTAGGGGGAAGGGTCAGCTCCAAAAATCATTTAATTGTTTTCGTTGTTTTCTTCCATTATTTAAATCAAAACTCCAAATATAGCTCTAAATTCTCTTAATTGTAACTGAAACGAGTAGTGAGCGCTTATAACTTCCTTTTCTTTTGCCTTTTCGATTCACTTACTAACCCATAAATTTAGAACTACCTCTTTGTACAATACCATGCTGACTTCTTGCTATTTTTGCTATTCTAAATATTTCTTTTAACCAATTCCCCCAAAAAATTGACATAAATATGCTTAGAATTATTGCTATTATTTGTCGCATTTCACCTAAAGCCAGTGCTACTTGTTTGACATTTATCTCTGCATCAGCATGCTGTACGAAATGTTTGTTGCAAGTAGGATAAAGTGAACCCGAACAATATATATATGTTTTTCGCACACATTAGGAATTTTATGCTCACACATAAGCAGTATCAGCTCACACTCTTTATCTATTGTTATCAGTTTGAATATTCAGCACTAACAGACCATGATTCGTTTGGTGAAGTGAATTTTAGACGTAAAAAACGTTCAGGGCTTCCCCTCCTGTCTTCAAGAAATGTATACCCTGATTTATGGCTTACCCTGATTTACACAAAAAACTTTTGTGTAATTTTTTTAAGCTTTCGTTTGTTTTTAACTAAGATACAATGGGGAAGGTATCTCACTCTCGCATATACACCATTTGTACAATGGAATTTTTTTGGTACTCCAAAGAAACTTAATTTCTTACTGTCATGACAATGCACGCATACCTTTCCAATAGTGCTACCACTTGTACTTGTTTCATAGTTCAAATACTTCTCCTTGTCGGCATTCAATGCTACAATAACACTATCATGTTTACACACTTTCCAATCCTGGAAAAAAAAAATCAGTTTGTTTTTCATAAAGAAACATTAAATGAGAACCATCAGTCCTCATGAATATAAGTATGAGTATGCACAAGAATATGTTTAAAAACTTAATTCATAAGTGTCATTCTATTTTTTATGATATGATTTAGAGATGTAAAAAACAGGTTTGTTTTTCATGAAAAACTATTGAATGAAAACCATCAGTCCTCATCAATAGTATGCACAAGAATAAGTTTTTAAAATTTAAATTAAAAGTGTCATTCTATTTTTCTGATATGATTTAGAGATGTAAAAAAAAAGTTGAAAAAAAAGTTAAAAACAAACTGTCAGAAGAAAACGTTACAAAAGTAAAAAAAAAATTGGTCACTACAAACATTATTTTTCTAATAGTAAAAGTCACGACACACATATCTATATCATTCCCATTTTGAAGTTGGAAATATTAAATGTGAATTTATTATGTTTTAAGTGTGTTTCATGACATTCTAAAAAAAAGTTGGGGGGGGGGGGGTTGGAGGAAGGGGGCTGGGGTTGGTGGGGGGGGTGGACGACTTTGACATAGTCAGAGGTGGGGAACCTTGGGCCGGAATAAAAAATAGGTATGATTTACCTCATGTACTAAGCTCGCAAGCCATTTAAATGCAGTGTTTACCTACTTTTTTCTTGTTTTGATATTGATCTTTACCGACCTCTGGAGATCCAGGTGCAAAAATATTTAACAATCTGTTAACTATAAAGAGATTTGTATAAAACCACCCGAAAAATTTTACTATAATTAATTTCTTTACCCACTAAGAATATAAAAGAATAACTTACTTCTTGCTTGTAGCTTTCGTCAATATTTCTTTTGTTAGAATACATCATTATATTTCAAATGCCAACTTTGAACTAAGAAAATAACTCATTGTCAGAGTTTTTATACCCGTGTTCAAGGTTAAACATAAAACATCCACACTTAACAAATTAATTTACAGACAGAATTTCATAACTTCATACCAGGAAACGAATCACCATACCATGAAAACACGCACGACTTTAAACAGAAACATGTTATTTAACTCCAAAACCATGGTCTTGTGAACAGCACGAATTTTCATGGTAGGTTGAATCCGGTCATTGTACTGTCTGCTTGTATGGCGGGAGTACTGTCCGCTGCTTATCATTATAGCTATATGGGAGAACACTCTGCTACTTATCATTATAGCTATATGGGGGGACACTCTGCTACTTATCATTATAGCTACACTACTGATGGCCCCTTTCAACAAAGAGACTTGATTTTCCCTTAGACTAACAGGAGAAAATTTGTAATGCATAACCGACTTTAGAGTTGGTTGTTGGATCAGAAATTTGGTCTTCAAACTCTTATACATTAAGAGCAAAACAACTCGCACAACTTCTTTTCCCACATATAATTCATTGAAGGCATTTTCAAACATTCAAAATTGATCCAAACACACAATAAACGTATCAGTTTTGACAATGTCTCTCGCTTGCATTTTGTGTCTCTTGGAAAAGCTGTTGCTAATGGATTTTGTAAAAACTTTATAAATTACTACTTTAAATACACCGGCAATGCAGCCTCTGAAAAAATCTGTTTATGTTGTTGTTTGTGCTGATAAAATCAATTGGCTATTGTTTGGAGAGATTCCAAATCTTTGATATTTCTGTGTACCGATATTTACACTTTTTTTATTCGACACTCGTTATATCGAAAATTGATGTTCCTTATCAATTTGTCTGCTCCTTTTTACATTGAGTTTGCTGAAGTTAAATAGTGCAAATTATGGCTAAAGAGTTTTTTTGCATAAATTTCTTTTTGAACTAGAAGTAAGGAGCAACTTTAAAACTTTAAACGAACAGAAAATATTCCGTATATGACAGAAGCTTCCTCTGCCTTCACTATTTATCCTGAAATCCTTCTGTTCTTTAAAGATATATCATTTTCAAATACAGCAGTCCTTGTGTTAGAACGGCCCTTGTGTTTTTATTCTTGAATTTTGACAAAAAGTCAAACTGTAGCGTAAAGAGAAGAGGTTGAGAAAGGGATAAGCCACCTTGCTATACAGATTAATTTTCATTCGTTTTAAGTTTTAATTTTGTTTCTTATCTTGATAGAACAAACTTGTTTTTTTTTATTTTAATTTCCAGCAGTTTTTCAAATTATCTCATGAAATTCCTCCCCCCTCCTCATGTAAATTATACCCTAAAAAACACCAGAGAAAATCCCTCTTCCAAAAATAATCCATATATTTCCCATTAACAAATTCTATATGTTAAAAACGGGCAAATTACGGGCAAATTAAGTAACTTGTAGCCCTCTTCCCAAGAACTATAAGATTAATGTCTTCCCAAAAGGCATAGTTTCTGGACTTTTTGGCTGTGATGAATCAAATGCCTATCTTAATATTTTCTTTTGACGAGTTTGGAGAATAAACAACATGGGAAGGGGATAGTTACCCACCAATCATTTTGTGGGTAAATACAACTTTTGATTTTCGATCAAATGAGCCCTCTCCCGAACTTCTAAAATTACTCGTTCAAAATAATCTGTCCTGAATCAAAAATGCATCTGTAATTTTTTTTGCGATATCTTTAATCTGATATGATCTTCATTAAAATTTCTTGACATTACGGAGGGCTTTATGTTATTTCTAAAATCATGCAAATTTTCTCATGCTCATTGCTTTCGATGAGTGACATTAAACTTAATGAACTTTATATATTTGGGTAGAAATTGAAAATCCAATTCTTCTTATATATCTATTCTGGTAAGAATCTGTTTTTTTTTTCAGTTTTGGTTACTATTGGGCCAATTCATTTTTCACTTCAAATTCCTTACTATTAGCTTTTTGATTAACCAACCAATCTTGGAAAACAATTCCTCTGAAGGGAGTCTGATGGTTGGCACATATTAATGTCATACCAACGTTGTGTAGGTAAAGTCCTATACAGTTAAAAATAAATAGAGTTAAGAAAGAACACCAAGAGATTTTTTGACCTAGAATGAAAAAGTAATGTCTTTCATATATCTTTTGATATAAGAACGCTATTTATAGACTGGATCCCCCAAGGAAGTGAAAATATCGGGTGGGGGCTGAAATTTCTTCGGGAAGAATTATCCACCTGCGGAGGGGGAATTTTCTGGGTGAAACTATTCAAATACTTAAAAAAAGTTTCAATACTTTTTATTAAACCAGGAAAATTCTCCGCAAGAAGAGGGAGGAAGGTGATTTTCTAGGGTAAAATTTTCTTTTATGAGGGACATTTTTCGCAAGGAGCAAATTTTTGCGAAAGAATTTTCCTTAAACTTTTTTTCTTTGGAGATCCCAGCAGAGTTTGACAGGGAAGCATTCCCCAAGGACCTTTTAAAGTTTTTCACTCTGGTTGAAATAAGAGACACCTCAATATAAATTAAAGGGTTTAGAGACCCTTTCAAAATACCGGTCTCGATGTTTATGGTACGAATTCAATATCTATATTAGGTCTTAAATTTTAATATCGACTATAGTCTAACACTATTGTTATTAATGATGGTTTTGAATATTAACCAATAATATTTTTGGATTAGAAATTGGAAAGGGAATGAAATAATAACATTTAAAGAAACTTGCGGAAAATGCAAGTACTTAGATCACTTCCTTTAACAGTTACAGACAAAGTCAGGCTGGTACCATACGACTCTTTCTGTCTCCCCCCCCACGCTTCTCTGCACATAAGTAGTAAGCTTGTATAAGGTTTCAAACCTACAATGAAATCTACAAGTTTGAGGCATGAATATGTGTGCAGTTTCCCCTGCACATGGCTTACCACGCGCAGTCATCTATTGATACAGACGGTACATACCATACCAGACAGGTTTTTGAGGCAACGCCTATTTTCTGAGCCAATCAGAGATGTTTCTACTAAAGGTACTCCATATAACCATGTATGAGGCTCGACGAGTGATTACATAATATGCCTTACCACGATCAGTCATATATTGATACTGACCGTACAAGATTTGTCGGACATGTTTTTCTAAGTTCAATAGCCAAAACTAGAGATCTTCATATCGTGTATACAAAGATGGTCTCTTTTGGAAAATTTAAGTTTTTGCCCGGAGGTCATATAATCTTTTTTTCTGTATAAATTAAGGTGGAATCATTTTTTATATACAAGTTTTAAAAAATAGCTTGGATAGATAGTTATATTTGCTAAATTTATTTGTTTTTCAATGTAAAAACTCCAAAAGTAATATGGTGAGTGTATATTTTTTATTATTGTATTAACAAAAAAAAACAGATCTTTTTTCCTACTTACCATTTAACTATCTTTCATCTGGGTTTCAGGGAACTATTGCAATTAACTAATGCAAATTCATATGTTTTTGTAACAGGTGGTCAGATAAAAGGATATTTTGGCTAAAACGCTTGCAGGAATATCTCATATTTAAGACTAAAATTGTCTGTCATCTGGGTTTTAGCAAACTGATGCCATTATCTAGCTCAAATTCACATGTTTTATGGCACCCGTTCAGATATAGGGTAATTAGCCGAAAATGGTTTCTAAGTACATTGTAAAAATATCTCATTTTAAGACTAAACTTGATCAATGCGTCTCCTTGAAATATACAAATTATTGTTAATTTGTTGGGGTGTGCTTTGGGTTTGGAGAGGGTGGAACGGTGACCCCTATTTATATCCTGAATAAATATCAAACGGACCTAATAATCAAATTGTGTTAATTTTTTAGCATCATATTTAAAATATAGATAGTTTAAGCTCCAACTTGAAGTGGTGTTCTTTTTCTATGTGTTTAAGATGCCTGAAATTTAAGCCTGTAAGGTGATAAGTTATCCGAGGATCCTACCTAACGAAAAAACTAAAAATTAATTCTTATTCAAGGAAATTGATGCTGAATTTTAAGATCAGAAGTGGCCGAAGCTCGACCCCTGGACTGACGCCACTGATATACTCAGATCATATCACTGAAAGAGGCTAAGGGAATTTTGATTACATACCCCCCGTCAACTGATAGATAGGTCATTTCTGATGAGTTATCTACCATGTCTAACGTAAGTGCGTTCATCAGACAGATTTGTTTAGCTGCGAATGGGCAGGAAACAAGCGGTGAGGGTGCAAAAAGCAAACACCTATTACCAGTCTACAGAAATAAAAATCCATGATAACCCACTATTTTTTTATTCAAGTTTATTACGTACTAATAAGTTCGCATTGCCAATTCCCTTTTAATCAAGTTGATTTCTATATAAATTTTAACTAACCAGAAAGCGACGGAGCCTCATAGCAGGGATCTACTGATGGTCCGTTACCCACTTAATTCTAACATTAGGTTCCCAATTTGCTGGATATTTATCTTTACGTGAATTATTCCGAGTTAAAAAAAACAACCATTTTTGTTCACGAATGCTTAAAAACTATTTTCACTGCTATAGTTCTCGAATTATGAGCCAAGAAGGGGTGTTTTTGTTTGTTTGTATTTACTCATTGGATAAAAGTTGAAGAACAAAGACTGGGAGTTAGGCAAAAAAAAGAAAAAACTTAGTCAGATATTGTTTTGACTTTTGATACTTATTTAGTAGCCGGTAAACATGTGACTACTAGTGCATAGAAATGCTATTCGAAAAATTGGTTATCTCTTCTTAGTGAAGTATTGCTAACTCCGTGACAGATATTTTTATCATACATTGTTTTATTCCATTGGTATTACTCAAACTTCACTACTTACATGCTTACCAACTACTAAATAAGTACCATGCTTTTTTCTGCTCAATTATTTTCTGTGAAATTAATATCGTAAGAAGGAAAAATACAAAATTGGTTAAGTTGTCTGCAGGTACTTTTTATGATTGAAATAGACAAGTATTTAGTCAATATAATAGGGGAGAAAAGTATGTTTCTACGGGATGGAGCAAAAAATTGGCATTATTTTTTTGACTTTATAAAATAGTACATATTTCACATGGACAATAAATCCTATTTTTATAGATTAAAATCGGTGAATTACACCTCTATCGACATCAGCTCAAGAACCTATTTTCGACATAACAACTTTAAATTAGGTGTTGTTTTCTTATACCACACTGAAATTCTAAGACAAACAAATAAACTTTCAAATGTGGATAAAACGATTTATTTAGACAGTGAAAAAGCAGGTACAAAAGTCCAGATATTTCGGTCATATTTATAATACTCTATTTCCACTGAAGACAGTCGCACTATATGTGACCGAAATATCTGGACTTTTGTACCTTTTTTGCACTGTCTAAATAAATTGATTAATCCCCATTTCAAAGTTTATTTGTTTAATTCAAGAAACATTTATTTTCAATGAGCCTTCAGCAATTCTAACACCACTAATAAACCTTAGAGATATTGCCTTAGTTGATAGTGACTTAGAGTGGCAAACATTCGTTTTTAAACGAATGTTTTGGGGATATAGGTAGCTTGGAGGATCTAACTGGTGATATAGATATGACTGAGGACCCAGAATGGACAAAAGTGTTTATAAATGAATATTTGGGGGATAGGCCCACAAGTGTATCTAAACCGGGTTCTCATGCTAATAGTTATAATCAAATTCTGTCACAAGACAATGCAGACTGAATAGATCAACTATCCCCAAACACTGTGGAAGGAATCCTCAGTGAATTGGGTATATTCACCCCACGGCCCACTAATACAATTGAACAGACTGGTAGTGGTACTATTGAAGATTCTATGCTACCCCCCCACTATTGAGGTTGACGAAAGTAGTGAAACATTACCCCCCTCCCCAGCATTAATAAAACAATATTTTTTATTATCTAACTCTGCCTTGCGTCATACTAATGTATACACCGCAAATTTCGTTGACCCCTTTAATTCTTTAATGTCAGGGGGTATAGTAACAGGCCCTTTGGCTATCACACATTCCTATCTTAACAAGATTCGAGCCCTTCTTGAACAACATATGGGGGTTTGCGGAGGGATTGGCAGTTTAAAAGCATCAATAGCACCAAAAGTATATTTTTATAAGAAAATGCAAGCGCACTCTGTTCATAATACTAACATAAAGAAATGTTAGAGATTTGTCCGCATTTGGAAAATTATGAGGAGGTTTTTCTTGATTGGGTTAGCAGCATCATAACTAAACCGTACAATTATAATGAGGGGGGTAGTGGGTCATTTGTTTTATTTATTGAGAATATAAGCGTTAACATTTGTAGATTTAAAAACAATTTTATTTTAAGACGTAAAGATGGTGAAGGGAGGGCTATTAAATTAAAATATCATTCTGATTTAGATGGTTGGGGAAGAATACAACGAATAAGATTCGATGTGAGGGTTCAGTGCTTCAAGTATTTATCTCTAATTGCCATCATTAGACTACTACAAAAATATGCTTCTAAGAATAACTTGGACGAATTGGCAGCTAATAGGGATGGACCAAAGTTTTTAAAAGTATATTATAATTGTTTAAGTGGGCAATATTTCGTAACATCAAAAGGGATAGATATTTTAGAGAGGGCTAATGAACATTTAAAGATTGGTGTTACGGTGCTACAATATGACAGAATTTGACGAGGGTCAGAGTTCTGATAAAAAGGGTGTATTATTTCCAGTGAGGGCTCCATTCATTGATTCAGTGAAGCATTGGGTCTTGCTTCTCTACACGCCACCCAAAGAGCATTATTTAATAGGAAATTTTAATTTAATTACGGAAATTAATAGGGTTTTGGGGGAGGGTAAAAATGGGTGTGTATGTTATTATTTCTCAACATGTCTTTTAAGATTTCGTAATAATTTAAAGTTAGAGCATCGCGCGAAACACTGAAAATGTCATGGATACCAGGCTGTGGAAAAGGTTAGCGGAGATAGGGTGATCTTACTTTTTAAGGCCTTTCAGAACACGCTCCTGCAGACCGATAAGAACGCTTTGGACTGCGAGGCCAAACTCACAGACTTGTACGATTCGTCAAATCGAAATCGTGTTAAAATACATGAAGCCATAGGGGTCTCTTACGCGCACGTGCAAAGAGACTCCAATAATACTATGCAAGTGCTGAATGTAGTTGAGTCGCTGGGGGGTGAAGACTTCATGCGCACGGCATTGACCAGTTTAATTTAAACAGCGAATGGCGCAATTTTTCACCTACGGTATACAAACTATCCTATGCTCCTATCACCGAATGACAGATTGGCCATTAAAAATCGTAAAATATTTTGGGTTTGCAAGGGAGAATTTGATTATGGTATTTGGAATGGGGGAAAGAGAAAAGTGATCGACCATGACCATTTATGGCAGGAAATTACATCTGGAGGGAGTAACTTTAGAGGGGCTGCACATCAATCTTGCAATGTAAACGTTAGACGGCAATATTTCGTACCTGTTTTTATATACAATTCCAATTACTATTGAAAGTATATGTTACCAGTGTTTGCCCGCATTTCCAAGGGGGGAGTTGTAAATAACGCATGAATAGATGGTACTTTTTCTTATAATATAATACCCAAATTACCGGAAAAGCTACTGCTGCTAGAATTCATTTCAAAAACAGTTGGAAAGGTTAAAACATGCTTTATTAAAATCTGTTTCATAGACTCATCTGTCTTTTTTACCAAATCTTTAAGTCAATTGATTCGGGAACAGAAAAGGGATAATTTTGGTATTTCCCCTCTCCTTAAACAGCGTTTCTCCGATGATGAAATGTATGATTTATTAATGTTTACGGGCATATGCGCATATGATTGCTACAACTCTGCCTAAAGGCTAGATGAGGTATCGTTACCGCCTATCGAAGCTTTTACAATTCTCTTCCGAACAGTCAGTGCACCACTGGTGACTATGAATTTGCCAAATGGGTTTGGGCAAAGGGTGGATGTAAAAATTGGTGGAATTACTGTAAACTGTACTTGGACAGTAATATACTGACTCTTCTTGACATTGTGTGCAAAAATATGCATAGAATCTATTGGGAATTTGGGTTGGATTCTGGATATTAATTTGCCAATCTTAATCTACTTATAGACTTTATTATCAAAATCAGATGCTAAAAAATTGATCTAATCACTGGCATGTATATGTACCGTCTTTTTGTTTTATCATTAAGGCATTGGTATATTTTTAACGGGTGTTGTACCTTGTAAACTAATCTGATTAGTCTGCACGCTAATGACAAGTCAGCTGTAGTTTTTTGGAAATAAAGTCCCCTTATCTATCGGCGATGTCTCAGTACTGTTTTCCATGAGGGAATAACCCATGGCTTAATGATTCTTGTGCTTCAAATTTCCTCAACATTGATACCGTTGAGGAGAAAGGGGCACAGGGATAATTTTTTGAAATTGACGGTAAAATCCATGACTCGGTAAAAGACTGTTTTCCCGTGCATAAACAGACCGGTGGGTAGGGACTTTCTGAGTCTCTGAAATTTATCTTTAGTAGAGGATGATCTTTAGAAAGACAGTCAAAGACTGTCTTTGACCATACACTGAATATACGAGAATATCTTCACAATGTACGGATTTCAGTAGAAGCAAAGTTCGGAAAAGGTTCAGGAGAACTGTATGAAAAAATCATACTAAAAGCCTTTTTGCAAGGGCTACCCCCAAAATTATATAGAAAAGTAATAATTTTATTGAGACTTACATTTTAGATGTACTACAGTGCTTCACTTCAATTGACGACAATAGAGGCAAAGATAATAATGACCAAATCTCTACAATGACTGCATATTGATAATTCTGACAAATGAATGCCCAATAATAGTTCTGACAAACGAATACCTTGAAAAACACTTTTCTTTACT
This sequence comes from Artemia sp. Qi Xiang Cuo, assembly GCF_049724085.1. Classification (NCBI taxonomy): domain Eukaryota; kingdom Metazoa; phylum Arthropoda; class Branchiopoda; order Anostraca; family Artemiidae; genus Artemia; species Artemia sp. Qi Xiang Cuo. Next base: position 14,283,858 of record NC_142812.1, on the reverse strand, counting down.
ATATCTAACTAGTCCTGGTTTAGCACTCTAAGAGCTATTTCACGATTGACCCAACTCTTGTGAAGGGCCCGCTACCTTGTAATTATGTTTGCAAACTCACTTCGTTATGCTAACTGTCCATCCAATAATTTGTTTTAAATATATTTGATGATTAAACATTCATACTGCCCTTTAAACTTAAACTTCCTGTGAACTTAGTATCTAGTGATTTTTTTATTAGCAAATATCTTCGCGAAATTCAAAACCGTCTCCCGTGATTAGCGTCGAGGTTTGCCTGAAACTAAAATGCAGTTTTTCTTTTTGCTGATTAAGAATTTAGACTCTTGGAAACAGGATTTAAGCTTAATTTGGGGAAGTTTAATTTATGTCGGAATTATCTTTAGAAGGAAAGAATTTTTTTTTGTATTTTAAATACATCACATATTACTCACGGTTCTGCTAGATGAAATTTTCTTGAGCTAAGTTACAAGCTAAGTTCAACCAGGTGAATTTTACGATCGCATCATCTGTGCCGTTACAGCTTATCTCTTGGCGTTAAGGACTGCAACGACTGCGATTGAGGGAAATAGACAAATGGGTGACCGCGCCGCTTGCTGAAGGAGAGAAAATAAAATGCTTAACTATAGTAGGTTAGAAATTCTCCAGCTATTAATCCCGGAGTTTAACTTCGCTTGCTTACGTTATCTCCCTGTCAATTACCTATAATTTTATGTAGAAATCATATTCCTGGGAACGTTAACAACGGAGTACAGTTAAAGTATTTCTTCACTCTGCGATGAG